>NC_057813.1:680317643-680324894 GCF_018294505.1 Triticum aestivum | reverse complement strand
CTTTGGCAATCTTTGGCCCGCGCATGCGCTTCACTTCCCAATCCGGTGGGTTGGACGCTGCCTGCGGTGCCTCACGGCATGCGTGGCGGCTGGTTGATCCCCGGCCGTGAGGGCGATGTGGGGCTGCGACAGAGCCATCTGCCTCGGTTTGGACTGCAGTGGCGGGCCTAAGCGTGTGCTGTCTTCAGCGGCGGATCTGCGGGTTCATACTCTCTCCGGTGAGCTGGATCTCAGGATGTGTGTGGTGAGTGCGCTGGGCTTCTATGCATGTGGTTTGCAGTGGACTCGGCGTGATGCAGGAGGAGCTCTTGTTTGCCTCTTGGATCGAGCTATGCTCGCTCTCCAGATCTGGAGGCTTCGCATGGTGCGGTGGCCTCTGTTCTTGGTCAGGCTGTGAGTGCTCTAGTTATTGTGTTGGTTTGGCTAGCAGGATGCAGGTTGGGGGTCGTGACACTGCCGGTGTAGAGCCGGGCTCCGATTTCGGTTGGAGCCAACGACGGCGGTGCCTGTGGGCGTCATATCCTTGCTGAAGGCATCGTGCTGCTGGTGTTCATCTTCCCTCCTAAAATTGCTCCGGAGGAAAGTTTGTATATCAGGTCTCCCGGATCGGCCGATGGTGGCGCTCAACGTCAAACTCCTACTTGGGGCTTCATCTTTGAGCTTGCCTTCGCTAGGTGACCAGTGGCTTGTGGCGGTTCCATTGGTGGTCTGTATGGGCGATGGCAGCGGAGAGGTGGTGCTCTATCTTCGTGATCTCGGCCTGGCCATGTCTTTGGCTGCGTTGATGAGTTTTTGATGGCGGTCAGGTGGTGGTGGTGCGGCCTGGGTGGGGTCGATCGTGGTTTGAGCTCTTCTTTGGGGGTGTTTTTATCGTATTCTTGCTCCTGCACTCTTGGGTGTGTTCTTTGCTAGGTGATGCCAAGTGACTATGGCTGTGGCGCACAGGTGTCGTGGCGCTATATCGGCCTCGCATGACCTTTCAAATGCGCCCCACAGCGCAGGTGGTGCCGCGGCGTTGTGCAATCTCGGATGCGCTGAGCCTTTTGATTGCGTCGACGATGCAGTGTCATGGTCTTGTCTGCTTGGCGATGCTGACTTCGCCTGTGGCACATAGGCGCCGTGGCGTCGTCTCGGTCTCGCCTGACTTTGCGAATGCACCACAGCACAGGTGGTGTCGTGGCATTGTGCACTCTCAGATGCGTGATGCCTTTCGATTGTGTCGATGGTGCAGTGTCGTGGCTTGGTTCGGCTGGCCAGTGCCGTTTGATCACATTGGTCATGCTTTGTGTTGTGCTGGGTTGTGTCTTCCCTCTTTGTTCTCTCCTGTTTGTATGTTATGGTGTATGTTGTTTTTGCTTTATCTCTTCTTATGTGTCCCCCTGTAACTCTGGTTCACTTGAACCCATCTTGCAAAAAGGCTGCAAAGTCTTATATGCAAATGAATATAATTCAAGTGGGGGAGTTCTCCCCCCACCCCACTACTAGAAAAAGGCCTGCTAGTGGTGCACCTGTTTTTCCTACTAATGGCGCACTACAGGTGCGCCACTAGCACCACGCCATTAGAATTTAATACTAATGGCGCACCATGCAGTGCGCCATTAGTATAGCCCATGGTGCGCCATTAGTATGCCTCCCAGGGGGCCATATTTACCCATGTGTTATGGCATACTAATGGCGCACTAGTGGATGATGCGCCATTAGTGTGCTGAGTGGTGCGCCACTAGTATGAATATTAGGGATTTTTTTCCCTTTCTGATATTTGCACAGGTTACCAAACATGTTACTGCACATAATATACGGAGCACAACATATAAACAACAGATTTATCGAATACAATAGAAGATTAGTCTCCGAATACAATTCATCATATTAGTCTCCGAATTTAAAATATCAAACAAAGTTAG
Organism: Triticum aestivum; assembly: GCF_018294505.1. Lineage (NCBI taxonomy): Eukaryota > Viridiplantae > Streptophyta > Magnoliopsida > Poales > Poaceae > Triticum > Triticum aestivum. The sequence continues at coordinate 680,322,990 of NC_057813.1, read as the reverse complement.
AACACTACAAGTCTCGAAACTACGAGTAGCAAGTTTGTCTTCACATTACAAGTCGATATCGATCATCTAAACTACCATCACATAGAAGAGAGCTGCGGTCATCACGATGAGCATAATCGCAATGAAGCTGGTCTTCATCTGGTTCCTCCAATGCTCCCTCCTCTCTCCCGCTAGATAGCGCGCGTATCTAACTTCCGCCTCCGCCCTAGTGGTGTACCCTTTGTAACTGTTACCGCTGAAATGGTGAACCTGTCTCCGACACTCCTCCCAGTCGTCGTAGACTCCGGGAACCTTACCCTTGTACACGACATACGACGACATCTCTATGCACTAGCCAAACAAAACGTTAGTAACAATTCACAGACAATACATAAGCAATATATAAGTATGCAACAAAAGGATCAGAAGAGAAAAGCAACACATTAATAGCACGATTCATGGTCCTACTAATAAATAGTATCGATTACATATAAGTTGAACGGCTATCCAAACCAAAGAGACATACAAGTTCATTAAAGTTTAATATTACAACATGAGCCAATCAACATTTCAGAACTACATAGCATCACTACTTTCGACTCGACTCAGGGGACCGGAACGTGGATGAAGCCGCCGTCTTTCGTGATGGTCATGAAATCACGGGCGTTGTCAGCCTGCATTTGTAGCGTTGTTTCTATATCACTATTGGACGGTTGAGATCTGAGGTAGAACTGCCCCGAGGTATGAAGGACATCTTGATAGAGGATTTCCGCAAACTCCGACTGGATGCGAAAGAATTCTTGTCTGATGTCTGCGTCCTGGATTGCCGACAAGCGTGTGGCCCAATCTTTGAGATTATTTGGTAGCAGAAGGTGATTATGGTCCCGTACGATTGCCCGCATGTGATGGAGGGTGTAGTAGGCATCCTTCTGACCGCCAGGCGGCTTCTTGACGTAGGGGAACATCGTATTGTGGGTGAACACGTGCTTGTCACACCTACGAACTGGCCTCTTGAAGGTGCCTCCAGATTTGGCGTAGCCGGGGAGAGCATCATCAAGAACTTTCTTGATATTTGTGTAGTCTATCTTCGACTCACGGTCTGGGTCGAAATACATGGCCATGGAATATTTCGGGCTTAAGAGGATGAGTGTGCAATGAGTGTCACTGCACAAAACATGGAATGTTAGAAAAAAAAGAACGATCGAAATCTAAGAAATCATATGTTACGGGGCGGTGAGCGGATGACTTACTCGGGAAAGTAAGGCACGAGGAAGTTATCCTTATCTGGGTTTGCCAGAATGACGCCTTCCAGGTGTGAACTCGCGACTTGCCGGTCCCTAGCGCTGCCCAAGATCTTGGCACGCATGTAGAAGGGGTCGACTATCCCGATGTCCGGATTCTTGTCTCTAATGATCCGCATCTCCATACTCAGCAAAAACAGCCGAACGAAGGTGTAGTGCAGCGGATGAAGGTTAAACATAGCGAAGATGTCATCAAACTGCAGGACGATTGTATCCCTGATGGCGCTATCCACAAAGCCCTTGCCCTCTGGCACCTTGGCCATGAAAACCGGTTGTGCCACATCATTTGGGAGAGACGCCGCTTCTCCAAAGAAAGAACATTGTCATGCAGACTCCGCATAGCACCGGTTGCAGCATTGAGCAGATTACTTGGTAGCATTGCCCTACCCACCACATGCACCCTCCTCAAGATATCCTTAGGTGAAGGTGGCCCGTCCTGAGCACGGATCATACTCGGTGCCGGCTGGCTCGCACCGCCCTTGTTATTCTTTCATTTCCGTCCCTTCTTCTTCATCTGCTGTAATGGGATTGAGTTCTACTCAGAGACCGCCATCTTGAGTGTGTTGGGGCTGATAATATTTCACACCTCAGCTATCTAAGGCTCGGTGAAGTTGGCAGTTGGAGGCGTCTCCTGAGAACTGAATGCCAAACGACGCCTGTTGCAATTGGGTTTCTCCGCGGTACCAGCTAGATCGCGGTCGTCTTTTTCAAGGTTGGGTTCTTGAGAAGGAGGCCCGCAGAATTCGTCACCATACCCATGTTCGGCAAAGTACTTATCGACGTTGGTAAATGTACCGTCGTCATTGTCGTCATCGTCCGGATCCTGTGCCATAGGGATGTCCGGCATGTCCGGTAGCGTTGCGGAGGTCTTGGCATGGTTTGGCGCCGGCACGACTGGCGGTGTTGTCGGTGGGGTGGTGTCCCCCACCCCCAAATGAATCTGGCTCTTCGGCCAAAGCAGGGGCCAGCTTAAGCATGCGCTGACGGTCATCACATCATCTTCGTCGGCCCCAGCGGGTCGAATCGGAGGTAACAACTCATCGCAGCCTGGCAGAACCCGAACCAGTTCAACCCTATACACGGTGGGTGGCATCAGATTACCGTGGAACACGGGGTTGCCCGGTTGAATGATTCTGCCCTTGGCGACATCGATCAACTCGCCGCCCACGAAGTGCAGGAGAGTGCATGGAACGTCGGCGGCGCCCTGCGAAAACATGTAGGGCGTCAGGGATGCCTAGTCAAAGGCAAGGAGATGAAGTCATCGGCCGAGAGGCTTAGTTACCGTGATGCCGTCGAGCTCGGCTAATGTCGAGGCACCACCAACAGCGGGCGTGCAACTGACGAAGGGGCCGCTTGCTGCCGAGGTGCCGGCCGGTGTACACCCGGGTGCATTAAGGTCCAATGCCCGTGTCGGCGCCGGAGGCACCAATGGCGCCGCCTGTGCGTTGTGCGAGTTGCTGGCCGTGAAGCTGGGAACCGGGGGCGGCCCCTGTTGGCCGCCCGCAATCCATGTCGTCAGCCCCTGAATCAAGGTAGGCACAATGGTGGCGAACGTCATTCCCAGTTTATGTTGCACTTGCTCTTGGATAATCTCCGGAAACCGCGCCACTTGTGCCTTGAGTTCATGAACCTCGCGCGATTGGCTTTCCGAGCTGGTCTTTCTCTCCTTTCGTCAACCAGCGGTATAGTATGACGACCATTTTGTGGACAAGCCTTTGCCGGCCATACAACCAGCTGACGACGGCTTACTGAGCTTATCCTTGTTTTTCATTATGTTCAACGCCCTATTTAGAGTGCTATCCCAACGGAAGCTCTAAGACGACCCCGCGCTGACGACGGCTTACTGCTTACTGCTTTCAGTCTCCTGCGGAAGGAATGTGAACCATTTAGAATTTTGGCTTCATTAATTAGAATGCAACCATATGGAGCTAATTACACGGGGGTGTATTCCTTACCAGAACACGCTCAAGCGCCTTGGTCTTCGGATCCGTTGTAAACTCCTTTGTTACCGGGTCCTCCTTGTACCGGGCCCTGACATAGTTCCTGGTTTGCTTGTCACGGTATTTCTCAAAGCGGGGTGGTAGGACTTGCTCGGCACGCTCCGCGTCCTCCTTGTCCCATATAGACTCCGCCACTCTGTAACCGTCGGGACCGAGTTGGTGGACCCCTAAGTTTAACTCCCGCATTTCTTTCCCCCACTGACTTGATTCCACGGTTGCGCTGCTCTCGCACTTGATCTTGAACTCCTTCTAGTCATCTTCGCTGATCGAAGAATTTTTCGCCTTGAACTTCTCATAACTATGACCTTTGTCAATCATTTTCTTCACCGCGCTTCTCCAAGTAGACAGGGCTGTGCTCATCGTCATGAGGGCGGCACTATTCACTTTATTCCCTGAGAGGCGTGTGTTTGCAAAGTCAGCGGGGAACTTGTATCGGTCGTGCAGCTTCGTGAAGAGGAGGCAGCGCAAATTCCGTCGGTCCTTATGCCTTATATTCTCGGTGTTGATCAAGACGGTGCTCTGGAGAATGCACCCGAGCTGAACCGAGTACCCCTTGACTAATTCTTTGGGCACCGTTGGATGCCCGTCGGAGTTCACTTCTGTAAATTCCTCCTTGACGGTGCCGAGCACGCTCGGGCGCCGGTCCTTCCGTTGCCTCTTCGGTTGGCTGCCATCTGTGCGTGCGCTGCCATCATCAGTGGTGGCATCATCGGCGGCACCCTTAGTGGTGTCATCCTCGACGCCACTAGGGGTTGTGTAGTCAGGATCGATGTCTTCCGCGGCATCCTCATAGCGGTGAGGTTCTTCCTCCATCTCCTGGGACAGCTCCCGGAATTTCTTGCCCGAACCACCGGCCTCATTGTTGTGGGCCATGTTTCGCTCTAAATAGGAAAAAAGTTTGGTCAAAAAGCTGGTTATTGTCAAGGAACAAGATCATGATCTCATCATTTAGGGTTTGTCGACACCGAGGCATCCTAAAAGCTAAGCTTTTATCATTTAGGGTTTGTCAACGCCGAGGCACCCTAAAAGCCTAAGCTTTCATCATTTAAGTTTTTATCGACACCGAGGCACCCTAAAAGCCAAGGTTTTATAATTTAGGGTTTGTCGACGCTGAGGCACCCTAAATGCTAAGTTAAGTTTTCATCATTTAGGGTTTGTCAGCGAGGGCAGTTGATCCTACTTAATTAAGTACTAAGATTCCCCGGCCCATGCATTAGTCGCAAGTACCCCATATGTCCTATTTTTAGCAAAGTCGTGCTAAAATTCATGGAAAATTTCAGCATGACCTTTGCTGAAAATAGGATATATGGAGTACCCGAATTTGCCGGAATGGAAGTTAATCGATATTCCGGCAAACTCAAGGGCCTCTCGGGCTACCTGCAAAATCATCACGACACGATGGTTGGAGACATGACCTAGGCGCCGGGGCGTCGGGGGCGGTGGGCCGACGTGTAGCGAGGCGCCGGGGCGTTGGGGCCGGTGGTGGTCAGGTGCGGCGGGGCAGCGAGCACGGCCGGGGACGGTGAGCACGGGGGCGACGCGGGTGAGGTGAGGCAGTGGGAGGGCTTAGAGAGAAATGTGAGATTGGGGATTTTAGTGGGGGGAGGCTTAGCAATGGCGCACCCCCTAGCGATGCACCATTAGTATGTTTTTTTATAGCAATGGCGCACCCCCGAGCGGTGCACCATTAGTAATCTTTTTTTAGATAGCAATGGCGCACCACCCAGCGGTGCGCCATAAGTAACTTTTTTTTGCATAGAAATGGCGCACCAGCCAGCGGTGCGCCATAAGTAATTTTTATTGTTATTTTTGTTGCATCTAATAATATTTTAGAAAATGAATATGAATATGGAATAGTAATATTTTTTATAAAAACAGTAATAATTTTTTAAAAATATCATCAAATTTGTTATTTGAAAATATTTATGAATATGAAAAAATATCATCAAAATTTGTTATTTGAAAATATCATCAAATTTGTTATTTGAAAATATAATCAAATTTGTTTTCGTTTTGGATTTTTAGTTGCATTCATTTGTGACGGTGGAGCGGTGGAGGGTGCGGGGG
>NC_057813.1:680230058-680317299 GCF_018294505.1 Triticum aestivum | reverse complement strand
CGGGGGAGGGTGCGGTGGGTCATCGGCGGCGGTGGAACGGGGGACGTTGCAGGGGGTCGTCGATGGCGGTGGAGTAGGGGAGGGTGCGGGGGGTGCTCGGCGGTGAGGGGGATCTGGCGAGGAGGGATAGCGATCGAGATGGAGGGGGATCGAGATCGAGTGTCCTCATGAATATTCAATATTTTTTCATATTGAATAATAAAAAATATCATCAAATTTGAAAAAATATTCATTAATTCAAAAAGTGCCCATGAAATTTAAAAATATTCATGAGTTCAAAAAGTGCCCATGAAATACAATCGAGAAATGAAGGTACAATTTAAATACAATCGATCTTAGCTAGCTATCTGTTCACAATCTTCTTGCCCTTATTTTTCGTAAATGGAGTTCTTCTCTTGAACGGACGTCCTTTAGGTAGGGTGGGCCTGCTTGTTCTTGTGGTGTATGCTGGTACTTCATCGTCGTCGTCATGTTCCATCTTCGGGTCGCCGTACTTGTCGAAGTCTTGCTGATTGGCGACTCTATCCATTCCGATGATCTTCCTTTTGCCTCTCCTCACGACAAGACGACTGGGCTTTGACGGGTCGGTAATGAAGAAGCAGTGGTCCACTTGGGAAGCCAGTACCCATGGCTCATTTTTTGCGGTGACGTTTGCGCCCGCGGTCTTGGATTTGGCTTCGGGTATAACCATGGTGGTGAAATACCGGTCTTCTTTTATGACGCTCCTGGCCCATCTGACAAGGAACATCGGGACCTTCTCTCCAGCGTAGCTCAGCTCCCAGATCTCCTTGATCCTTCCATAGTATCTGTCCTTGTTGTTGCCGGTGTAGGATTCCATCGTTACCCCGGAGTTCTGATAACCATCGCTCTTCATGTCCTTTCCCTCGGTGTAGAATGTGTAGCCGTTGATATTGTACGCCTCATATTGTGCTCGGCGCCCTGTGACAAGGAGAATATGACTTGTTCTTCCGCGGAAGAATCCTCATGTAAAGGGTACGACAGAAGCTTCTGCTTGAACCAACGCGTGAAACATGAGTTGTGCTCTTTGATTATATCTCCGTCCATCCTCTGTTGGCCTCGGTCATTGTACGTCTTCTCAATAAAGGTTTTGTTCTCTACCACCGAAGGATCGACCACGTCTATGTGTTGTAGCGCGACTAGGTTTTCTCTTTCAAACTCGGCGAGTCGACCCTCGAAGTCGACATGCATTTCGCGGCGACCCTCAGGTGACCCCATCGAGCGAGCCTGCCGAGGTGCCTGTTGACGGGCAGACCAACGGGGATCTCGATGCCTAGATAATTTGTGCAGTAGGATATGCACTCTTTGGTCAGAAAGCCCCTGGCTTTGCTTCCCTCTAGACATGACATGTTGCGAACATATCCTTTGATGACACCATTCATCCTTTCAAACGGCATCATGCTGTGCAGGAACGTCGGCCCGAGTTGGATGATATCCTCCACGATGTGGACCAGAAGATGCACCATAACATCGAAGAATGCGGGCCGAAAGTACATCTCAACCTCGCATAGTATCACCACGATCTCTTCCTATAGCCTTCTGAGTTGCCTCACGCCAACCGACTTCCGAGAGATGACATCGAAAAAGTTGCATAGGCCAAATAGCATTTCACGGACGTGCGCATCCATGATCCCACGGATTGCAACTGGAAGTATCTGTGTCATCAGCCCGTGACAGTCATGAGACTTCATCCCGCTGAACTTCTACTTCGCTGAGTCTAGGTATCTGCTTATCTTCCCTGCATAACCATAAGGAAGTTTTACTCCTATGAAGCAGGTGAAAAACTGATCGATCTCCTCCTGACTTAGAGTGAAGCACGCGGGAGGGAAGTCATTTCCGGTCTTCTTAGCCGTTTTGCCTTTGCGGCGACTTTCCATGTCCTGCTTCGCCTCATCATCATCATCATTAGCGTGAAGCTCCTCCCTGATGCCCATTGATTTCAAGTCTGCCCTTGCTTTCGGCCCATCTTTGGTCCTCTCTGGCATGTTGAGCAGGGTACCAAGCAGACTCTCGCACACGTTCTTCGTGATATGCATGACATAAAGGCTGTGAGGCACACGGTGGATCTTCCAGTACGGCAAGTCCCAAAAAACATACCTCGTTTTCCATACCTTCAGCAGCAGCTCTGGCGCCTTTCTCTTATTTCCTGGCTCTGGTGCCTTTTTCTTCTTTCCCGGCAATGGGCAATCTTTCCAATTTTTCAACAGCTCGTCTATTTTCTTGCTGCTCCTCGTACGCGGGCGTCTTCGGGGTTCGGTTTCACCATCGAACAGATCCTTGCGTTTCATCCATGAGTCATCGCCGCGAAGCCACCTTCGATGTCCCATGAACATGGTTTTCGAAGACCCGGGATCTCTATCTAGCTGGCGATACGTTGTGTCATCCATGCACCTGACGCATCCAGAAAATCCGTGGACCACCTGCCCCATGACATATGCGTAACTGAGATAGTCGTGCACCGTCATGAGCAGTGCGGCTCTCATAGGGAAATATTCTTTCTCTGTGGCGTCCCACGTATTGGCTGGCATTTTCCACAACGTGTCTAGCACCTCTTTCAGCAGCCCCAGATACAGATTGATGTCGTTCCCTGGTTGTTTCGGCCCTTCAATTAGCATACTCATGTGAATGTACTTCCTCTTCATGCACAACCAGGTGGGAAGGTTGTACATCCACACAAACACAGGCTAGGTGCTATGTGTGCTTCTCTGGCTACCAAACGGATTGACTCCATCGGTGCTCGCGCCCAGCACGATGTTCCTTGGATCCTTCCCAAATTCTGGGTGTTAAAGTTCAACGCTTGCCACTGGCTCCCATCCTTAGGGTGAATCAGCATCTTGTCTTTTTTATTTATCTCCGGATCATTTGCGTCATCTTCTCGCTTCTTCTCCTCCCTATCCGCGTGCAAACGCAGGAGCTTTGCTACCTTAGGGTCCGCGAAATACCGCTGCAGACGAGGAGTGATCGGAAAGTACCACACCACTTTTCGAGGAGCTTTCTTCCTCTTCTTGTATCGAGTGACGTTGCACATCGGACATATGGTAGACTTCGCGTGCTCATCCCGATAAATGATACAATTTTTCATGCACACATGGTATTTCAAATGCGGTAAATCTAGAGGCCACATGATTTTCTTCGCCTCCTCGAAACTGCTCGGGCACTTGTTCCCCTTGGGAAGACGTTCGTGCCAAAATGACATGTTCTCGTCGAAGCATGCGTCGGTCATTTTATGTTTTACCTTCATCTCCAGAGCCATGAGCGTTACTTTCAGGCGGGTATCCTCGGGCCTGCATCCTTCATACAATGGAGTAACCGCGTCTATCTCCAGTTGATCCAACTTGGCTTTCTCTCGGGCGGCAGCTCTTGCGTTATCCATCTGCTTGAGAAGCAGCTCTTGAATATGAGGTTCCTGCACCCAGCACATCGATAGTCCATCGTCGTCTGCTCCGGCATCTTCGTCTTCATGATCATGCCCTTCGTCTGCTCTGGCATCTTCCTCATCATCATGTCCGGCATCTTCTACATGATGACTGTGTACTGCATCTACTTCGTGATCATGTCATGGAGATTCTTCGTCTTCTCGCCCGCCCTCGCCGTGGTCGTCTTGCCGCCCTTCCTCACTTCTTGCCCGCACCCCATGGACAACTTCATAATCATCTTCATCACCTTGCCACCAATAGCCATCCATGAAACCACGCAAGAGCAGGTGGTCCCGCACCTGTACGGAATCCGGGTCCATAAGGCTCATCAGCTTGCATCTTCGACACGGACATCTTATCTCCATCTCGTTCTTTTGAAGCATCTCGGCATTCGCGGAGCTCAAAAACCTATTCATGATGCCTTCGGTCATCGTGCGGACCATGGTCGCCTGCGGGGTAGAGCAAAATGATATTTTAGAACCAAGAAAAAATTTGGCATGACTTTGCCTAAAAATAGGACCAAAAAGAATGCATAGTGCCAAAATTCTCACCGAAACGGAAATGAATCAACATTCCGGCAAAATATTGGCAACTATCGCATTTCAAATACCGGTACCTGCAAACACAAACATATATGCAAAACCACAAACATATGCAACACCACAAACATACATATATCTAGCTAGGCCATAAAAAGTACATGTGCACGTTGTTGGAGGGAGAAAAAAAGTAGATCTACAACATAAAGATAGCTTTCCCCTTACTTACCTATCAAAAAAAGTAATTTAACCACTTAATTCGGATGAATCTATGGTGCAAATGAGGTGAGGAGGAGGAGGCAGCCGAGACAAGCTTGGAGGAGGAGGTGGAGAGAATGAATGTATTCTTAACTAACATACATCTAGATACACTCATTTCCGCGACAAAGTAATTCCGTACGGATAGAAATATATACGTACATACGTGAAGACAGTTATCCACAAAGTTGGCAAGGGATAAGAGACTGCGGACTAGAAGTGTACAGCATGGACATACCTAGCTATAGTGTACACGGGTGTACTATATACTTGAAGCTCTCGATCATCTCATACACAATACTACTAGTAGCAGGCAATGCAAGGACCAACTCCCAGTAGGCAGCTCGTCATTGACACCTTTTTCTCTTATCACATTAATAAGAGACCACAATATTCTTTTCTCAGAAAAAAAATGATCTATGGGCAGCGTCATCCCTTTGGCCGGCCATCGTCTGGACCGGCCGGACTGGTGTGTGATCAACCTTGCAAGACATGCCCTCCCATTTGAAACTGTGCCTCCAGGAGATTGATGAGATGCACACATATGAATTGATTCCCACTTCATCTATCCACATCGAATACTTCATACAAGACAAGGTAACTTGGATAAGTATTCCTCCTAGACCCTCCATCGTTGGAGCCGGGCAAAATTTGTTGTAGTAGATATGGGTCTTATTCACCAAAAATCAAATAAATTCAACCAAAATTTTAGAAGTAGTTTGGAGGTTATTTTGTAGAATTATAATTTAAAATTTGGCTTGGGGCCCTTGTAAAGTGTCAGTGCAGACCGTGATCGACGAACAAGTTCACAGTCTGCCTAAGATGGACTTGACCTTTGCTGGATGGATAGAAACTCTGATGCAGCTCACATGTCCTTCGGCTCGCGCCAGTGCTTATTGTCGTCGTTATGTGGTCTCTAGACCTGAATATTATTCTTACTTCTGGTGTTCTTTGTGTTAGCTTGACAATTGATGAATAGATTAGAATTTTTCTTTAAAAAAAGTTGATGGTTATGCGCGGAAAGTCAAGGCGAGCAATGATCTCAACGCCAACCGGAACCGTGTGCGACACGTAGGGCACTCCCTCATCATTGCGGTCACATAACCACCCAATTAGCGCCTGTAACATGTGGTCGATCCACGAGAGCCCATCGACCGGACATGGTTGCGGACACATAACTTGTGATGACCTCCTTCCCTCCATCGCTACTGCGCGTACGTACGTACGCACGTATTGCCAATTGGGTCCTGCGAGAGTGGAATCGATCGTCATTTTGTTTGTGGGGAGAGAAAGGGTTGGAATCCATCCATCGATCATGCAGACATGCACCATGGCAAAGTAAGTTGAAGGGGAGATGCCACACTGGAGAAACTCCATTGAGGTGCCGTGGACGCATTGCTGGAGCCTATGATTAATCATGGATACTCCATTACCTAACGTTTTGGCTACGTACGCGACTTACTAGTAATAGCTCGAGATGTTACTAGCAATGCCTGATGGTCCTCGAGTATGCCATTACTCACTCCTAGCCAATGTTAATAGGTGCGCTGGTATTTGCAGTTTCTTCATCCTTATTACTTTTCTGTAGCACAGTTCTTTTATCTGCTTCTTGCTTTGTGTTTTTTGCTGTATTTGCGCCTTCTGGCATTTCTTCATCCAATGATAGGTTTTCAGCTAATCAACAACTCATCGTAATTTTTGGGCGTATTACGTGTTGGTTATCTGTTAAAATTTCCATACAGTTATAGTTTGTTGTTATACCATCTCTTCAAGGAATGTTGTGACCTAATTTACTCATACATGTTTAAGAAAAAACTCCCTCCATCCCATAATACAAGACCTTATTACATCCAATTTACGCACATATTGGATGTAATAACAACCTCTACTATGTGATGGATAAGTACATTTTAATACTTATCCACTAATGATATAAACTTTGTGGCATATAACCCACATAGTATTGAATTAATTCATAGCAAAACCTTGATCGCAGTTTGACAATTCTAATAGGCTTTTCATATCTGGATGGAGGTTTATTATTTTTTCTAGGTGGTTAGCTCACACCATGCCGTGCACTGAATGTACATTGCAACTGATAGACACAAACAATACATCATGATGATATGTAACTGATAGACACAAACAATACATCATGATGATATGTGGGGATCAGGAGGGGACATAATTCCTCTGAACAATTGGTGTGATCGCCGTCAATATTAATTCCCAATCCATACACATATCCAGTTTGATTTAGGGTTGCGTGGGCCATAGCCTCCACATATCTCGTATATATATAAGACCAACAATACAGAGTTAGATTACAATACGACAGGTATAAGACCGTTTCCAACACACCCCCTCAATCTGAACTACTACTACATACAAGGTTCAGATTGGAGCGGAAACGTTCTAACATCTGTCGTGTGGGCGGTTTAGTAAATACATCAGCCAGTTGGTCATTAGACGAGATAAACCTGACATCTAAAACACCAGAAGCAACGCGCTCACGCACAAAGTGAAAATCTATCTCTATGTGCTTGGTTCTTGCGTGAAAGACTGGATTTGCCGTCAGGTACGTAGCCCCAAGATTATCACACCACAGAATGGCGGTACGCTGCTTGAAAACCCCAAGCTCCTTGAGTAAGGTCTCCACCCAGATTGCTTCAGCTGCTCCATTAGCTAAAGCTTTACATTCTACCTTCGTACTCGATCTAGAGACAGTTGGCTGTTTCTTGGAAATCCATGAGACAAGATTTGATCCAACAAACACAGCAAAACCACTAGTGAAACGGCGGTCATCAATGCATCCAGCCCAATCAGCATCCGTGAAAATACTGACACCAGTGGAAGGAGATTTACGAATCCTCAATCCCGTACTCAAAGTCCCTTTGACATAACACAATATATGCTTGATAGCTTCCCAATGCTCATTAGTCGGCTGTGATAAATACTAGCAAACCTTGTTGACTGCAAAGGACAGGTCAGGATGAGTGAGCGTTAAATACTGAAGTCCTCCAACAATGCTGCGATATCGAGCGGCATCCTCAACACCCAAGGGAGTGCCGACCTCACGAGCCAGATGCGCAGTGGCAGATAATGGTGTAGAGGTAGGCCTGCAATTCTCCATACACACACTACAAGAAATATGTCAACTTATGACCACCACTATTGGTCACTGAAAGGTCACAAATTTCCATTTATGACCTTTTTGTGACCAAAAACAGAAGGTCAAAAGCTGGCCGTCATAAACTGACTATAGCGACCTTTCTTCTGGAATGGTCAAAGACGTTTACGACCAAAATATTTCTACTGTGGCGTTTTGGTCACTAGCAACCTCCCCCAGGCCACGTAGGCATCCAGCGTGGCAAGCTGACGTGGCACAAGATTCAGCCCGGTCCAATTCGATTTTCTACATGGGCCGAGCCCAACAATTCGGCCTTTTTTATATTTTTTCCATCAATTTTTGGTCAGGATCATGGGCCAAGCCCAATATGGCAGCCTTTTTTATTGTTGGGCCGCGGCCATTTTGGCTAAAAAATTTCATTTCTTTTTTATTAAATGGGTCCACTAGTTAGATGGGTCCCAATTGTTAGGTTCTGGTAACAGGTTTCCATTTGTCAGGTAAGTAGGTCCCATCCATCTATCAAGCAGTATTTAGATACACAGAGACAAAAAACACACATAATACTTAAACAAGAGCAACCATATCACATAATACAATACTTTACAAGCTCTATCGGTGCCATTACAAAGGGCCATGTATAATACAATACTTTACAAGCTCTACAAGAGTAATATAGTACTACTTCACAAGCTCCTGGACTCGCTGGACTCTCTCATATTTCTATGCAACTTCAACAGGATAAAAACTTTGGTAGTCAGGGCTGGAACCATAATCAGATGAACAACACGCCGGACTCGCTCGACGGCGATAGTCAGGGCTGAGACCAAACAAAACAGCAACATGGCTTCCTCTGTCATCCTGTTACATGAATCAGAAAAGAATGAGAAAAACTGGGGCAAATATATTATGAACAGACCATTCAAGAACAGACCATTCAACATTCAGTTAGTACCATGCTTTTTGTTGTCGAGCTAGTTAAAATGAGATAGTAGTTCATATAAGAAACAGAGACACAATATGAATATGCATGGCACACATGCAGGTCGTGCAAAAAACTGCACTACAACACATTGCGCCTAAAACAAAATACCATTCTACTATCACGACCATACATTCAACTGGCAAGATCTAACAATACTCGTCAGCACACGCATACTAAACTTCACAAAGGCAGGAGAGAATAAAGGGAACCAAGGAAGATACCTGTGGATGATAGTGTCGACGATGATCTGGATTGAGTTAGCATTGATGAGGAAGTGGATGGTGTCCATGGTGTGCTTTAGATGCACACAGCCATGAGCTTCTTGCCGATGTTGCATCTGTTCGCTCGATGATGGGTACCAATGCATCCAAGTAGAACAAAACCACCAACATTAACCTAAAGCAGAGCAAGTGTACAGCAAGTGTGAATGTGATACAGTAAAAAATTGCATGCTATGTACATCAAGTTAAAAGGCACAAGTTATACAGTAACCTAAAGCAGAGCAAGTGTACAGCAAGTTGATAAAAGAATGCCCAGTCATGGCATTTGATTTCACAAGAGAAGAATGTGTAAGGTGCAATGTTGTGTACACTTTGTAATTCTATAATAATTTGTAGTGCACTGCGGCTAGAAGCCAGAGTACACTTGAAGCTACGAACTATGCAACAAGCCTGAAACTCCAACAACAAGAAGCAGAGTTGAGTTCCTAGCCATCAGACAAGACTGGAACTCCCAGCATTTGCCTCTTAAATTTTTATATAAAGTGAAAATTCCCAGCTAGGTAGATAGTGATCAACTTGCTGTACAACAAGTGCAGAGCAGCTACACAAGAAAAATACAAGCCCACTGATACTAGTTGTGCACTTTTTTCTTTCGTTCACCACTGATCTGGTGTGTAGTGAAAGTGAAAGGACAGCCAAAAGAAGTTAAAAAATGTTATTAGTTGTAAGAGGATAGAGATGCCACTGGATCTCAGAACAATATCAAATCAGGTTGTTGAAGACGTTGATGACGATGTTGTCGTTGGTGACGGCGTCGATCTGCGGCCCCGGGAACTACAGGTTGATCAGGATCCCCTGCACCGCCGCCAACATCAGCCCAAGAATAGAGCAAGAGGAAGAGTGCAATGCGGTGGGTTTCCATGGCCGGGCTTCATCCTGTCGCTTGTCGCTGTTCCTCCTGTCCTACCTGCAGAGACAGAGATGGGGGTGAGAGGGAGGGGGAGATTGATCCACCTGTAGTACTAGGATTACACAGCAACTAGTAGCAGAACTAGCAAGAAATAACCAAATTGAGTGTACACCAATATCATATGAATCCGCAACACAATCGAGCAACAGATTGGTAGAAGAACAGCTGCTGCATAAACCGTGAACTCCAGGTGGAGAAATAACCCTTTTCATGAGTATACTAAGCAGTAATATGGGTTACAGCTAGTTGATAACTGACACCGTGTAGACCATGATGTGAGTATACTAAGCACTCATATGAGTATTACCAAGGACTTCCATGACATTATTACCTCAACAACATACTGGAAAATTAAAACTGCACTGTTTATGCCTCTGATCACATAAAAGCAGCTACCTCCCTTAACAAATTCACATCACTGTCAGTTTTGTGATATTGTTGCATAAATAGCTCTAAGATCAAGTTAATAAATCTATTTAGAATGTAGTGTGTGCAGCAAGAAACTTGATTGAGAAACCATGCTCTGTCTAGGCATAATACTCCTGATTGAGAAATTTGCACGGTTTCCAAATTCCTCGTCCTGCACACGAGTAGCTACATATCCACCTGAAAGCTAGATAGCGCGACTTGCAGCAACCAAAACTAGGGAGCAGACGCCGTGTGTCTAGTAAGAAGAAGAGGAGCACGGAGACGAGGCCGTACCTTGGAGGCGCTCGCGGGGCTTCTCGAGGGCCTCGCGGAGGAACTGGTCGACCTGCGCGACCGGATCGTCCCCGCGCGCGGGGTCCTGCTCCTGCTGCGCGTCCGTGGCCTGGCGGTCGTCGGCGAGGTCGGGCGAGGAGGAGACCCGGCGCGCGGCGGGGGAGGCCGAGGGGGAGGTGGTGGAGGAGGAGAGGAGCAGGCGGCTCATGGCCCCGTCGAGGTCGGCCGTCTCCCACGAGTCCGGCGCCGCGGCAGCAGCAGCCGCCGCGTCCTCCTCCATGCCTGCTGTGCACGGCCCGATCTGCTCGCGGCTGGCGAACTAGAAGCCGGCGAGGCGGCCGGCGGGGGAAGCGGCCATCGGGGGTCGGGGCTCGACGGCGAGATCTGGGGAGGCGCGCGGTGGGGGGCGAGCGAGCGAGCTGGCTAGGGTTTGGTCCTCTAGTCTGGATTTGCGGGGTGAGGTGGGGAAGAGGAGAGGGTGAGGGAAGGAGGGCACCGCCGCCGGCGACGGGAAGCGAGAGAGAGAGAGGGAGACGACGTCGATTTGGATCGGGGAGAGAGAGGGAGGGAGACGGCGTCGATCTGGATCGGGGAGAGAGAGTGGATCTGAATCGGGGGCGAGAGGGGAGAGGAGTGGAGTTAGGGTTTGGGTTGGCCCGCTGAGGAGTGGAGTGAGAGTCGTTGGATTCGCCTGGTATGGACGGTTCAGATCACATAGAGTGGGGTGATCCGTGAGAAGTGTTCTGATTGGTCCGAGAAATCTGTGATTTAAAATAATTTCCAAGTACTAAAGATAGAGCTATTTTGTGAAGCAACTATCAAAAATATTTTGCAAAAGGGCATTATACAAATTTTCACTCAAGCTAGACCACATTTTATGGATGAGCACCAATTTGTATGCATTTCTGATCTTTCTAGCTATTTTTAATCATTTTTTGAGTGTCCATACTGAGTTTTTTTGTGAAGGACCTATAATATATTTGTTGCAAAATTGGACCAAATCATTTTTCTAAAATACTAGGCCATATTTAATGCACAATTGACCAAATGGTTGGGTGTAAAAAGTTTTGATCCACCTCTCGTGAAAAAGGCAAATTTCCGCTGATTCAGTTGGAAGCGGGTCAAATTGAACTGCAGCTGCCTCATAGTTTGCTATTTATTTTTTTCAAAAATCATTTCTAGGTACATAAGTATCTATTTAATTAGAGAAACACCAAAAAAATTCCAAGATTCAACCACTACCTAGGAACGATCATTCCCGCCGTTTTGACCGCATTTTGAAACGGGCATAAAAAATTCAAAAAAAATCAAAAAATTGGGAAACCTTCACATTGTGTCATCATATGTGACCAAGTTCCCAGGAAAAATAACAAACTTGTAATACGACAATTATTTTAAAAAAGTGTTCTCAGAAATGAGCTATCATCTCTAAAGATTCATGGCTTTCAAGCCAAATGATCAATCTTATGGCCACATTCATGGCATAGTTTTTTCAAATGATCTCATATTGTGCACAAGGGTGCATATTGGAATGGCAAACAACGTTGCCTAAGGAAGTTTTCATTTTCGTTGGACAAAAAAACCATTTTCCATTTTTCGAGTGCCCGAAAGGAGGTTTTTTTGTGAAGAAACTACCAAATAATTGTTGCAAAATTGGACCAAATCATTTTTATAAAATACTAGGCCATATTTAATGCACAATTGACAAAATGGTTGGGTGTCAAAAATTTTGATCCACCTCTGGTGAAAAAGACAAATTCCCGCCGATTCAGTTGGAAGCGGGTCAAATTTGAACTGCAGCTGCCTCATAGTTTGCTATTTATTTTTTCCAAAAATCATTTCTAGGTACATAAGTATCTATTTAATCAGAGAAACACCAAAAAAATTCCAATATTCAACCACTAGCTAGGAACGGTCAAGCCCGCCGTTTTAGCCGCATTTTGAAACGGGCATAAAAAATTCAAAAAAAATCAAAAAATTGGAAAACCTTCGCATTGTGTCATTATATGTGAACAGGTTTCTAGGAAAAATAATAAAATTGTAATACGGTAATTATTTTAAAAAAGTGTTCTCAGAAATGAGCTATCATGTGTAAAGATTCATGGCTTTCAAGCCAAATGATCAATCTTGTGGCCACATTCATGGCATAGTTTGTTCAAATGATCTCATATTGTGCACAAGGGTGCATATTGGAATGGCAAACAATGTTGCCTAAGGAAGTTTTCATTTTCGTTGGACGAAAAAACCATTTTCCATTTTTCGAGTGCCCGAAAGGAGGTTTTTTTGTGAAGGAACTACCAAATAATTGTTGCAAAATTGGACCAAATCATTTTTATAAAATACTAGGCCATATTTAATGCACAATTGACAAAATGGTTGGGTGTCAAAATTTTTGATCCACCTCTGGTGAAAAAGACAAATTCCCGCCGATTCAGTTGGACTTCAGCTGCCTCATAGTTTGCTATTTATTCTTTCCAAAAATCATTTCTAGTTACAT
Source organism: Triticum aestivum (assembly GCF_018294505.1). Lineage (NCBI taxonomy): Eukaryota > Viridiplantae > Streptophyta > Magnoliopsida > Poales > Poaceae > Triticum > Triticum aestivum. Next base: position 680,304,566 of record NC_057813.1, on the reverse strand, counting down.
AAGGACCTATTTAATCATAAATACATGGTTTGGTGGCGATACGTCGAGGTTTGGGCGGTGGCCGAGGGCCCCAACTCTAGAGCGCGTAAACTCGCATGCCCGCCGCGTGGTCACCGCGTGATCGTGGCGTTGCCATGTGTTCTGGGCGGCCTAGGCATGTCTAGTGGGTTGGGCACTCCCCAGGTTGGTGCTAGGAAGAAAATTACAACATAAGATTCTCACGAGGAGACCAATCGATGCTCAAACATGAATTAGCAGCCAAGTGTTTGATTAGCGGTACGGGAAATGTACATGGCTAATGGGAGTGAGTTTTGGCTGAGGATGATCAGTTACTAAGAAGACCGTTTTCACAAATTTTCAGCTCAAAAGGAGGAGCCTAGGTGGTACTTGCTTTGCAAACCACCACACTGGACATAAATACGAATGTTGAAGCTCGGCTCAAAATAATGAATGGATTGAGCTGGCATTTGATGGAGGATAGTTATTTGGGCATAGGAAAGCACTGTAGAAAATGGATACTATTTGGACATGCCAAATTAGTACTTCCTTCACAAACTGTTACTCTGAACAGAATAGGAAAATGAATATTTTTGAATTATTTTTGAACTAGGCAAGGAAGGTTTTTACATATTTGACAAAGATATGACCCAAAGAATTTATGAGATTTTTTTGGGAATTTTGGGAATGACAGAAATATAGGTTGCTTCACAACCTAGGGCAAAAACTGCCACATGGACATGACACATAGGCAAAACTGATGAGGTGGCGCCTAGTCATAGCAACCCACCACAATTTACAAGGCTATGACCATCTATATTGGTCATTAACAACTAGAAATAAGGCAGCGGACTAGCGCTGTTAGCTTTATGACCATTTCATGCAAGGAAATTATGACCTTTCTGACCAAAATGGTCGCAATGGTTTAGGGTTTGGAGCCCCTCGAACAGCTTTTGACCAATTGGTCTCAAATGGTCATAAATCTATGACCAATTCTTCCAGGGTCACTGATAGAAGGTCATAAGTTGACATATTTCTTGTAGTGACACACGACGAAGAAGATCAAGTGCATACTTGTGTTGAGTCAGCGTCATGCCCCCTGAATTGTAGGATACTTCAAGCCCCAAGAAATACTGGAGAGGACCAAGATCCTTGATGGGAAAACTGTCGGAGAGTGATCTCACCAGACGATCAACTGCAGCCGGGGTGGAGCCAGCAATGACAATATCATCAACATACACAAGCATGTATATCTGGACGCCATGCGCAGCAAAGATGAATAGAGATGCATCCGCCTTGGAAGGAACAAAACCAAGCTGAAGATGTCGAGCACTGAGGCGATCATACCAAGCAAGTGGCGACTGTTTGAGACCATAAAGAGCCCGTTGCAACTTGCACACATGCGAAGGAAACCGAACATCTTCAAAACCTGGTGGTTGCTGCATATAAACAGTCTCGGAAAGGAAAGCATGAAGAAATGCATTGCTCACATCAACTTGCCTCAAACTCCATCCTCGTGAAACAGCAAGCGAAAGAACCAGATGAATAGTAGTCGGTTTGACCACGGGACTGAAAGTATCACCATAGTCAAGACCTTGCTATTGAGTAAAACCACGAGCAACGAGGCGAGCCTTGTGCTTGTCAACAGACCCATCAGCGTGTTGCTTCATCTTGAACACCCATTTACTGCCAACAATGTTAACACCAGGGGGTCGAGGAACCAAGACCCATGTGCCATTTTGACGAAGTGCTGCAAACTCAGCAGCCATAGCATCACGCCACGCCAGCTCACGCAGGGCATCATGATGTGACACCGGTGTCGCAAAGAAGGCACGACGAAGAGGATTATACCGCATCGTCCCATCAGTAAATTCCTTCTCATGACGAGTAGAATCACGGGTATGAGTCACCATTGGGTGAGGGGGCTCGACAACGAGAGGCGTAGGCGAGGATGGCGACGATGCTGAACTTGGCGACGATGCGGGACTTGGCGACAGTGGCACAGGAGCCGGCGAAGATGGCTCATGGGCCGGCTCATGGGCCGACGAGGCACACGGGGAGCCAGCTGCCGCTCCAGGTCCTGGCGAGGCCGATTCGCGGGCTGGCGAGGCCGACACGTTGACTGGCGAGTCCGACGCGCGAGCTGGCGCGACCGACTCGCTGGCTGGCGCAGCGCAGAAGGAGCCAGCCGCACGTGCAGGCGGGACCCCCGCCTGGGAAGCCTGGCCACCATGCACGTCAATCTGTATGGCGTGTACGTCGAGCATGGGTGCGCAGCCTGCACAGGAGAAATGCTGGCTAGGCTAGACGGATTAGTAGCCAAGTAGGTTAAGTCATCATCGGGTTTTGTGTTGACTTCATTCCTGGCCTTAAGAAGATAGGTCTCCCTCAATCGCGGTACGAGGGGAGACTGACTGGAAAAGGCACGCTTGGAAGGGACACAATAATATGCAGGGACGGATATTCTTGGTCTCAAGCACGCTACACAGTTCTACAGAACTCTACCTTGGTGACCCCGTATGTCGATGAACACAAGAATAGTCTGCACTCCAAACACCCGGAGTAGTGCGACGACTGGATTACATGTGAACACATCAGGTGTCAGGACCCCGACTCGATGTCACATCGATCTAGCCGGTAACACCTCATATCACTTTGCGGCCTCACGCACGGTATCCCCACGGGTGTCGCCTTACCTTTGCCCGGGACCGTTTGCGCCTTTTGGCTCACGTATATGATAGTGTCGCTAGCATCCATATGATAAGGAGCCCGGGCTGACATGACTAGTCGTAAACCCAAAGTGGCACAGACTTACAGGGACAGGCATCCATGACCCAGCTTCGAACGTGTCGGTCATCAGCAAGTGGGTCCGGGCTGTAGCACTGGGCTAGCAGGACTCCGGTAAACCGGGCTGTAGCGGGCTAACAGGACTCCGGTACTCAAAGCGTGACATTTCCCCGAAGGGACAGACACAGGAACGAAGAAGGACACATGCCGGCCAGCCTAAGTGTTCCGGAGCAGTAGCAAGCTACCATGGCTCGGTGGAAACACTAGGAGACATTTCCCGGTAAGAGAGGCTACTAAAGATAAACAACTAGATAGTCAGATCCCACACATACCAAGCATTTCAATATCATACACACAATATGCTCGATATGTGCAATACAACATGGCATCACAAAATGACTCTACGACTCAAGTAGTTATTCAATAGGCTCCGGGGAGCGAGATATTACAAACATGGGTCTCATGACCCAACAATCAGAGCATACAAGTCAAAGCACAAGCGGAAGCTATCATGTCTGAGTACAGACATCTATAAATGAAAAAGGCTGAGAAGCCTGACTATCTATCAGATCCTGCCGAGGGCACAAGATCGTAGCTGAGGTATCAAGCTAAACGTCGAAGTCCACGTGGAACTACTAGTGAGACTGAAGTCTCTCTGCAAAAACATAAAATAGGCAAACGTGAGTACAAATGTACCCAGCAAGACTTACATCAGAACTAACTACATATGCATCATTATCAACAAAGGGGTGGTGGAGTTTGACTGCAGCAAGCCAGCTTTGACTCAGTGGCTATCCTGAACTACGACTGCAATGTAACTCTTTTGAGGTGGCGCACACGAGTCCACATATTCACCATATCAATACACCACTATGGATCCGCTTCCGTCTCCCTACGAGAACGCCATCCATAGCACTCACGCTTATCTTGCGTATTTTAGAGTATCCACTTTCACTTGTCTATGAACTGTACAAGGGGTCCAAGTTTCCATATCCGAGGAATCCGGCTATTCGAATAGATGATGTTAACCCTGCAGGGGTGTACTTCTTCACACACGCTCTCGCCACTTACCGCCCTGTACACGTCATGTACCTCGGCAACCTTCAAGCGGAAGCCGGGCGAGGGAGTCGGCCACGACCTGACTAACCGAACAAGTCTCTAGTCCAGGTTTATCGCCTATTTGGGTTCCATCCGCAAGGAGATCCGGCCGGGGTGTCGCTTACGGCCCCAAACGATGTGTGCAGGGTTCCCAAGCCCACCAACCGGGTGCCACTTGGTACACCGGGCCACTGTGCCTAGTCTGTCCCAAGCCCACCTGTACCGGGTGCCACTTGGTAGACTACTAACACTACCTACAAACACCAGAAACTAGTTGCAACTCCTGGACAGAGATCATGTTGATTAATAAGTCGAGAGGGGCACTTAAGCATTCCAATGTGTGGTAGCAGCTGGTCATGGATCACAAACACAGAACTCAGTTCCTGAGGACGGCTGCAATGAGACAACCCACCATGTACTCCTACATGGCCTCTCACCGTTACCTTTACCAAATCGTGTTCACACACTTAGCTCACACACAGTAGGACATGTTCACACGCCTCTGATTCATCCCCGATGAATCAGACCTGACTCAACTCTAAGCAGTAGCAGGCATGACAAACAAGCATGAATGAGTAGGCACATCAGGGCTCAAACAACTCCTACTCATGCTAGTGGGTTTCATCTATTTACTGTGGCAATGACAGGTCATGCAAAGGATAAAGGGTTCAGCTACCGCAGCAAGTATCAAATATGTCGTTGTTGTCCTAATGCAGTAAAAGAGAGCAGGAGCGAGAGAGTGGGATTTTATCGGAATGAACAAGGGGGTTTTGCTTGCCTGGCACTTCTGAAGATAATATAGCTCTTCATCGGTGTCATCGATCACATCGTCGGTACACGTCTATCGAGAGGGAGCAACACCGGCAAACAGAAGAAAACACAATCAATGCAATGCACATTATGATGCATGATCATGACATGGCAAGATGAATGTGTTTTGAGCTAATGCAACTAGCAACAGATTAAATGAGGTTGGTTTGAATACAAGATTCAAATCCAAACTCCATATGTGATTATTTAAATGCCCTTTATATGATTTGTGCTAAACAGCACCTATAAGTTGTTCTAACATGCATGAAAATGGTACAGATGGATTCCTTGAATTTTTCTGATAATTTTTCATATATAATTTATTAAATTTGGAGTTACGGTTAATTTTCTATGATTTATTGAAGTTTAGGGCATTTTCTGAATTTAATAAATCATTTCTGATTTATTTAAAACTCCAGAAAATAATTACTGCATCAGCCTGACGTCATGATGACGTCAGCAGGTCAACAGGGCGCCTCCAGGTCAAACCTGACCAGTGGGGTCCACTGGTCAGTGACCCAGTCAACTAACCGGGTTAGTTAGCCCTAACTAACTTAGTTAGCCGGGCGGGGCCCGCATGTCAGTGGCTCACCTAATTAACTAAATTAATTAACACTAATTAACCTAATACTAATTAAGCAGGCGCCTGGGCCCACACGTCAGGGGGTCAAACCCCGGGTCAAACCCGCCGGAGTTGACCCGCGGCTTGTCGCCGGCGACGCCAGCAACGGCGGAGGGCGTCGGAAACGCTCCTTCGGCGACCAAAACGGCGACTGAGGGGCTCTACGCGTAGCTGGGAGTCGCCCGCATCCATTTGTGCAAGCGGCAGGGGCTGAGGTGGCCCGAGCTCACCGGAACGGCGCCCGCGGCGGCGACCGGAGCTTCGGGTTCGAGCGGGGCGAGGCCACAGAGGACGGGAGGGATGGTTAAGGGGCTCGCCGAGCTCCTGAGGATGCTAGGAGCACGGTGCCGTGCTCGGTTTCGAACCTTGCTGTCTGCAGTGACGGCGGCGACACCGCCGGCGGAGCCGAGCTCGCGGCTCCGGTGGGATCGGGGCTACAGGGCGCAATCGAAGGGGGAAAGAGGGAGGGGAGGCGTAGGAGCTCACAGCGGTGCCGTAGAGGAGGTCAGCGAGCTCGGGGAGGGGCTGGTGACGACGGGAGGTCGCCGGCGATCTCGGTGGCCCGAGGAGGAAGAAGACGTCGGGGACGGCGCTCCGAGGCTTCCGGCGTCACATGGGTTGGTGGAGACGAAGAAGAAGGCGCGGCGGTTCTTCTGGAGGCATCGGCGAGGCGAGGGGTGGCCGGTGGCCACGGCGAACAGCGTCGGTGGCGACGGCTGCGCTCGGCACGAGAGGGAGAGAGAAACAGAGGAGGGGGGGAGAGCTCGGGAGAGAGTGAGGGAGTTCGTGGGGCCGCGTGGCGTCTCCAGGGAGTAGTGGAGGCAAGCAGGGAGGCAGGAGGTGGCCGAAGCAGGGAGGAGGTGGCCGGGGCGCGTGGCCGCGCGCGCCGGGCGCGTGCCCGTCCTCCTGGCAGAGGAGGAAGGCGACAGGGGAGGCGCTGGTGGGCTGGGCCGGCCAGGGGGGGGAGCTGGGCCGGCTCGTGGCGCCAGGTAAGCTGGGCTTCTCTCTTCTGTTTTGTTTTATATTTATGTTTTCTATTTTGTTCTGTTTTATTTTAATATCTTTTGCCATTGTTTGAATTTAAAAATAATTCAAACAATGCCAAAACTCCTCTGAATAATTTTATTTTGCTAGATGGACTTTTCCAAAAGCTCATAAAATAATTCAGGGATATTTGAAATTATATTCTAATTATATGAATATAATTCAAGTTCAAATAGCTAATGATTTAAATTCAAAATCCCAAAAATAAATCCTTAAAAATGTTCAATATTTTGGTTGGGACCAGAACCCTTACCAAAAATTATCAAACATTTAAGAAGAGCCTTTTGGGGCAATGAATAAGATTTCTAGGGTTTTTGCCCCTCTTTTATTTAGGGTTTTGAGGCTTCCAATAATTCCTCAATTCAAGTTTCAAAATATAGACATGATGCACACATGAAGCTAGGCTAGAGCAATGCCAGAAGCTAGGGATGTGACAACTCACCCCCACTAAACAAGAATCTCGTCTCGAGATTCAAGCGTAGGGTAAGGTGAAGGGGAAACGCAACTAGTATAATCTTCACGATCCAGGGTGCACTTCAGTTGAACGTTGATTTGAACACCATCTTGGTCTTGTCGTCTTGCTCTGAGAACTTCAGCTAATCATGACAAGAAGAGGAAAGGAAAACTCTAAAAGGATCGGTCTTCTCGAAGGTCGAACAACTCAGGACTAACTCACGGAATGAGACTTAGAACCATCTCTCGGGTGAGACACGAGATACACATCAAGAGGGGTGGAAAGAAACGGATGACGAAGGTTCACTAGGTAGACAACAATTCCACACTTAAGAAGGTGGTAATCGATTGTTAACGTAGCGAGGAGTTGAATTGTCTTAATACCATAACGATACACCTTAGGGAAGGTGACTCGTAGAGATATTTCCTTAAGTGGCAAAAAGAATTACTTTTGATTCGGAGATCATTGAAACTCTTCATACCAGCATAAGGCAATTCACAACGATCGTTTGGAGGGGGTCGATAGAATGGCATACTCGGACTTGGATGATGTGGATTACCTTGTTGAAGACAACGTAATGGATGAATTTCCTCATCACGGGAGATGGAAGGGACCCATGGTAGAATGGCACATTGGCGGTGCAAGCTGGGAACAAAATGCAAATGCTGGAATGATTCTGGTAACTGGGGAAGAACCCAACAAAAGAGAGTGGATTCTATGTTTGAAAGATCATAGCATTGCCGAGGAAACTGAGAGCAACCTCGGTTAGTGCCGATGATAACACGTAGCGCTTGTGCGTGCTCTCAAGAACTTGAGCATTTCCATATTCATCAAAGTTTTACCAACATCCGTGTCAAGGATCCTGGCAACACAACTTGCTACCATGATGAATGGTGATGGAGGATGCAGATGCGAAGGAGGATAACACTTTCTCAGATTTCACCTTAGCGAGGCCAAGCGAATAAAATCTGGATGAACGACCGAGAGACATTTAGCACTCCGCTTCTAATGTTCTCCTTAATGTGCTAGCGTAATACACCCATAGATATGGTTTGATATCTAGAACATCAAGTAAAAGGTCGGACTTCGGGAGCAATAGAATCCATAAGAAACAGTTACGGAGGTAAATCCTACGAAATCCTTATGTGGAGGTGGCCAACTTCCTCAAACAAGATACTACAATAATAGGCTTTCCGGCTGGGTGTGTTGGCCACGACATCCACTTTACCGGTTATCGCGGGACCAATATTATAGTTCTTGGGAAATGTTCCAACCATCATATCTGCCTGAGACTCAGATCTGGTTGGTGTCAGGATATTCCAGACTCATCGAGTCTAGGAAGAAAAATGAAAGTTTGTAACACAAATCGACGAGATGACGTTGCGAGATTCTCGGGAAATGAACTACGATAGCAAGCTCCAAAACATGAGCTGGTTCTGCTACAAACATGTGAACACGTTGTTCCAGACAAGCATGCCCACATGGTAGTCTTACAATAAAAACACTACCGAGTTCTGGTTGGGAGCCATTATCGAGGATATCGAAGTCTTTACGCAAGTCCATGGATTAGATCCCAAGCATAGACTTCTTTTCCTTGAACAAGTCAATCAGTGGCTTGGTGTGCTAGGATATACATATGGAATGAAGATGATCAGTCTAACAGACCACAGAATTCTTCGCACGTGCATGACTGACTTGGGACGATTCCAAAGGAGGTAAAAACATGCTTTCTCGAATTCACGGCGGCAACTTACATCAAAATGCACGTGAATCAAAGGAAGTCACTCCTTTCATCAAACAAGTACTTCATGAGCTAGCATGAAGAAAATGCTTTCAAAAGTTTCCAACACTAACTTAATGTTCAACAACATCATGGAGGAGATAAGGATGTTGTCAATGGGCTCAACAACAACTCATCGGAATTTCCATATCACTGGACTTCCACCATCAGGTGAACATGGTGATAGCATTGATCAGACCCAAAAGATATAATGGTGTATGCTCGAGGGATCAACCACGAGTAAGACAACATTACGAACATCGTTGGTTCTGACTTGATTTGACGATAGCCCACACTCAAATCAAAGGATTGATATGACAATAGGTCCAGCAACTGATCACAGGGACCAATCGATGAAGATATCATCTTTCTTCAATACACACTACACAAGAATATCCCTTTGGAACGAACTAAGTCAGGCAAGCTTTTATCTTCCAACCCTCCAAGTTGTCGTTTAGCTTAACCAACTAGCTCAGGGATATCTAACACCGACTCTTGGAGAGAAGGTGGTTCACAAGAAACCAACTAGATCACGAACTCAACATAGCGGTCAGGTGACAACCCGATAACACCTCCAAGAAGATATTTGGAAAGTCACGAACCACCGGTATGTTACTAAGCTCGAGAACAATCTTGCTTTTGAGGGCAAGACGATATGATCAAATGAGTGAGGACTTGACAAGATCCTAAATCATCAATCGAGGAGGGCACTGAGAACAAGGACTAGGTAGCATGATCAACCTTAGAATGATGATTCGACAACCAACATACTAAGAATGAAATTATTATCCTTTAACTACCAAGCAACAGAGTTGCTAGCAGTATTGATTTCACACATCACAATTCATTTGTCGGTATTCCGGTTGCATCAACACGAGGGCCGAGGAATGAACAGTGATGGCAAGAAGTATCACTGTACCAAGAGTTCATGGGATGGTGTGCAATTCCTATAATAATCTCGATATAAAATATGTAATACTCCAAGGTAGAGCAGAACCAAAAGCTGGATTGGCATTTGATCTGCGGAATACAACTACTTTGACCCAATCCTAGATATGGATGAGGTACTGGAGTTTGTTTCTCCTAGTCATTCTGCAATAGAATGGCTTGACGGATCACAAGAGTAATAGGCATCGATAAACGAATGCATGCATACTCTTGATATCAATTGATAGACGAGGGTCAGAATGCAACTAAAGAGAACAACTCAAAGGAACATATAACTTTCTGAGTTGTGGATGCATAGATTAGTATGTCGAACCAAGTTCAACATATTTCTTCCGGATAACCCATGCAGAAAGGTAAAACTGGCAGAGTCACGATTTATGAATGGAGAACTCCTCAAGAGTACTCTAATTGTGATTTTTTTGATCCAATAAACATCTGCCATAAGTAGTTCATGGTATTTGGAAGAAGAAGATACCACGGACTTCAAGGACTATCGCAAAGGTTACTAATATCCTAAAGGCACTAGCAATTACTATCAACATGAAGTAGGTAGAGTGAATCCCGGGTTCAGAACCCAAGGAGTAGAATACCTACTACTAAGTGGCATCACGGGATGCTTTCGAGAATAAAAGCCAGAATCATCACACTGGGACACAAAACATGGCTAGACTACTAGATGATCCCCTGAGACACCTAGGGTCATAGTAATAACTCTAACATAAAGGTTGAGGCAGTAGAGTACCTCAACTCAACAATTTGTGTGATTAATCTGACCAAAGGCACATCGGAAACAGGAGGAAGGGATTTGCAAATGCATCAGACTGTTTGGAAACCTGGGATGACTCGGACAGCATAACGGCTGTAAATGCTCAGAAAAGATTTGAGACATTCACAAAAATGGTGGCATAACCACTCAGAAGCACAATATCAAGGTTTCGAGATCAACAGTTAACATACGGAAGTAGTAGGAGCTGAACTGAGGCTTGAATCAACAATCTTATAAGTCTACGGATTAGTAACACGTGATCCTGATAGAAAGAAGAGATATCCTAGTTCTTAATCCCCGTAGAAGATCAGATGATGACTCAGATCAGAAGGGCATAAGGTATAAGGAGTAAAAAGAGCCTTACGTTCCATCCCACAATCAATTCCCTTATATAACTAAAGAATTTCTAGACTCAACTTCGACCAGTTTGGCTTGGTAATCCTACAGGCAGTCAAGCTCTGATACCAACGCTGTCAGGACCCCGACTCGATGTCACATCGATCTAGCCGGTAACACCTCATATCACTTTGCGGCCTCACGCACGGTATCCCCACGGGTGTCGCCTTACCTTTGCCCGGGACCGTTTGCGCCTTTTGGCTCACGTATATGATAGTGTCGCTAGCATCCATATGATAAGGAGCCCGGGCTGACATGACTAGTCGTAAACCCAAAGTGGCACAGACTTACAGGGACAGGCATCCATGACCCAGCTTCGAACGTGTCGGTCATCAGCAAGTGGGTCCGGGCTGTAGCACTGGGCTAGCAGGACTCCGGTAAACCGGGCTGTAGCGGGCTAACAGGACTCCGGTACTCAAAGCGTGACATTTCCCCGAAGGGACAGACACAGGAACGAAGAAGGACACATGCCGGCCAGCCTAAGTGTTCCGGAGCAGTAGCAAGCTACCATGGCTCGGTGGAAACACTAGGAGACATTTCCTGGTAAGAGAGGCTACTAAAGATAAACAACTAGATAGTCAGATCCCACACATACCAAGCATTTCAATATCATACACACAATATGCTCGATATGTGCAATACAACATGGCATCACAAAATGACTCTACGACTCAAGTAGTTATTCAATAGGCTCCGGGGAGCGAGATATTACAAACATGGGTCTCATGACCCAACAATCAGAGCATACAAGTCAAAGCACAAGCGGAAGCTATCATGTCTGAGTACAGACATCTATAAATGAAAAAGGCTGAGAAGCCTGACTATCTATCAGATCCTGCCGAGGGCACAAGATCGTAGCTGAGGTATCAAGCTAAACGTCGAAGTCCACGTGGAACTACTAGTGAGACTGAAGTCTCTCTGCAAAAACATAAAATAGGCAAACGTGAGTACAAATGTACCCAGCAAGACTTACATCAGAACTAACTACATATGCATCATTATCAACAAAGGGGTGGTGGAGTTTGACTGCAGCAAGCCAGCTTTGACTCAGTGGCTATCCTGAACTACGACTGCAATGTAACTCTTTTGAGGTGGCGCACACGAGTCCACATATTCACCATATCAATACACCACTATGGATCCGCTTCCGTCTCCCTACGAGAACGCCATCCATAGCACTCACGCTTATCTTGCGTATTTTAGAGTATCCACTTTCACTTGTCTATGAACTGTACAAGGGGTCCAAGTTTCCATATCCGAGGAATCCGGCTATTCGAATAGATGATGTTAACCCTGCAGGGGTGTACTTCTTCACACACGCTCTCGCCACTTACCGCCCTGTACACGTCATGTACCTCGGCAACCTTCAAGCGGAAGCCGGGCGAGGGAGTCGGCCACGACCTGACTAACCGAACAAGTCTCTAGTCCAGGTTTATCGCCTATTCGGGTTCCATCCGCAAGGAGATCCGGCCGGGGTGTCGCTTACGGCCCCAAACGATGTGTGCAGGGTTCCCAAGCCCACCAACCGGGTGCCACTTGGTACACCGGGCCACTGTGCCTAGTCTGTCCCAAGCCCACCTGTACCGGGTGCCACTTGGTAGACTACTAACACTACCTACAAACACCAGAAACTAGTTGCAACTCCTGGACAGAGATCATGTTGATTAATAAGTCGAGAGGGGCACTTAAGCATTCCAATGTGTGGTAGCAGCTGGTCATGGATCACAAACACAGAACTCAGTTCCTGAGGACGGCTGCAATGAGACAACCCACCATGTACTCCTACATGGCCTCTCACCGTTACCTTTACCAAATCGTGTTCACACACTTAGCTCACACACAGTAGGACATGTTCACACGCCTCTGATTCATCCCCGATGAATCAGACCTGACTCAACTCTAAGCAGTAGCAGGCATGACAAACAAGCATGAATGAGTAGGCACATCAGGGCTCAAACAACTCCTACTCATGCTAGTGGGTTTCATCTATTTACTGTGGCAATGACAGGTCATGCAAAGGATAAAGGGTTCAGCTACCGCAGCAAGTATCAAATATGTCGTTGTTGTCCTAATGCAGTAAAAGAGAGCAGGAGCGAGAGAGTGGGATTTTATCGGAATGAACAAGGGGGTTTTGCTTGCCTGGCACTTCTGAAGATAATATAGCTCTTCATCGGTGTCATCGATCACATCGTCGGTACACGTCTATCGAGAGGGAGCAACACCGGCAAACAGAAGAAAACACAATCAATGCAATGCACAATATGATGCATGATCATGACATGGCAAGATGAATGTGTTTTGAGCTAATGCAACTAGCAACAGATTAAATGAGGTTGGTTTGAATACAAGATTCAAATCCAAACTCCATATGTGATTATTTAAATGCCCTTTATATGATTTGTGCTAAACAGCACCTATAAGTTGTTCTAACATGCATGAAAATGGTACAGATGGATTCCTTGAATTTTTCTGATAATTTTTCATATATAATTTATTAAATTTGGAGTTACGGTTAATTTTCTATGATTTGTTGAAGTTTAGGGCATTTTCTGAATTTAATAAATCATTTCTGATTTATTTAAAACTCCAGAAAATAATTACTGCATCAGCCTGACGTCATGATGACGTCAGCAGGTCAACAGGGCGCCTCCAGGTCAAACCTGACCAGTGGGGTCCACTGGTCAGTGACCCAGTCAACTAACCGGGTTAGTTAGCCCTAACTAACTTAGTTAGCCGGGCGGGGCCCGCATGTCAGTGGCTCACCTAATTAACTAAATTAATTAACACTAATTAACCTAATACTAATTAAGCAGGCGCCTGGGCCCACACGTCAGGGGGTCAAACCCCGGGTCAAACCCGCCGGAGTTGACCCGCGGCTTGTCGCCGGCGACGCCAGCAACGGCGGAGGGCGTCGGAAACGCTCCTTCGGCGACCAAAACGGCGACTGAGGGGCTCTACGCGTAGCTGGGAGTCGCCCGCATCCATTTGTGCAAGCGGCAGGGGCTGAGGTGGCCCGAGCTCACCGGAACGGGGCCCGCGGCGGCGACCGGAGCTTCGGGTTCGAGCGGGGCGAGGCCACAGAGGACGGGAGGGATGGTTAAGGGGCTCGCCGAGCTCCTGAGGATGCTAGGAGCATGGTGCCGTGCTCGGTTTCGAACCTTGCTGTCTGCAGTGACGGCGGCGACACCGCCGGCGGAGCCGAGCTCGCGGCTCCGGTGGGATCGGGGCTACAGGGCGCAATCGAAGGGGGAAAGAGGGAGGGGAGGCGTAGGAGCTCACAGCGGTGCCGTAGAGGAGGTCAGCGAGCTCGGGGAGGGGCTGGTGACGACGGGAGGTCGCCGGCGATCTCGGTGGCCCGAGGAGGAAGAAGACGTCGGGGACGGCGCTCCGAGGCTTCCGGCGTCACATGGGTTGGTGGAGACGAAGAAGAAGGCGCGGCGGTTCTTCTGGAGGCATCGGCGAGGCGAGGGGTGGCCGGTGGCCACGGCGAACAGCGTCGGTGGCGACGGCTGCGCTCGGCACGAGAGGGAGAGAGAAACAGAGGAGGGGGGGAGAGCTCGGGAGAGAGTGAGGGAGTTTGTGGGGCCGCGTGGCGTCTCCAGGGAGTAGTGGAGGCAAGCAGGGAGGCAGGAGGTGGCCGAAGCAGGGAGGAGGTGGCCGGGGCGCGTGGCCGCGCGCGCCGGGCGCGTGCCCGTCCTCCTGGCAGAGGAGGAAGGCGACAGGGGAGGCGCTGGTGGGCTGGGCCGGCCAGGGGGGGGGAGCTGGGCCGGCTCGTGGCGCCAGGTAAGCTGGGCTTCTCTCTTCTGTTTTGTTTTATATTTCTGTTTTCTATTTTGTTCTGTTTTATTTTAATATCTTTTGCCATTGTTTGAATTTAAAAATAATTCAAACAATGCCAAAACTCCTCTGAATAATTTTATTTTTCTAGATGGACTTTTCCAAAAGCTCATAAAATAATTCAGGGATATTTGAAATTATATTCTAATTATATGAATATAATTCAAGTTCAAATAGCTAATGATTTAAATTCAAAATCCCAAAAATAAATCCTTAAAAATGTTCAATATTTTGGTTGGGACCAGAACCCTTACCAAAAATTATCAAACATTTAAGAAGAGCCTTTTGGGGCAATGAATAAGATTTCTAGGGTTTTTGCCCCTCTTTTATTTAGGGTTTTGAGGCTTCCAATAATTCCTCAATTCAAGTTTCAAAATATAGACATGATGCACACATGAAGCTAGGCTAGAGCAATGCCAGAAGCTAGGGATGTGACATCAGGACTTTCAGCAGTTGGTTGGAAGCACGTCTCAGAGGTGACAACACTGTTTGTGATGAGCTGTACTTGTTGTCCAGGGGACCATCTTCGACTGTTACGATTTGGAAAGGATACGAGATAAATGGGAATAAATTTTACACGATTGACCAAGATCAAAAGAGCACCAACCAAAACAGCGGTGTCCGCTTTGATGCAACAACCGAGAGGGGAAAGGAAACATATTATGGTTACATAGTGGACATATGGGAACTTGACTACGGACATGATTTTAAGGTCCCTTTGTTTAAGTGCAAATGGGTCAATCTGTCAGGTGGCGAGGTACAGGTAGACCCACAGTACGGAATGACAACAGTGGATCTGAAAAATCTTGGGTACACTGACGAACCGTTCGTCCTAGCCAATGATGTGACACAAGTTATCTATGTGAAGGACATGTCTACCAGACCGAGAAAAAGAAAAGATAAGGAAGCGAATACATCATACGATGAGCCAAAGCGCCACATAGTTCTTTCAAGAAAAAGGGACATCGTGGGAGTGGAGGGCAAGACAGACATGTCTAAAAATTATGAAAAGTTTCATGAAATTCCTCCATTCAAAGTCAGGCTGACGCCAGCATCCTGATAAACGATGAAGATTATCCATGGTTACGGCGCAATAAGAAAATGACACAAGCGAAGAAAAAGTGAAGACTTTCTCCCGTAACTATTATGATGATACCGTGCCAACTTTATAACAGACGAGTATGATACCATTGTCTATTTTGTACATGCACATGCTATGTGGGTGAATTTATGATACCATGCCAACTTTCAACTTTTTCATAGTTCATTTGAAATGCTTTAATGTCTTATGGTTCGGCCCTCGTAATAATTAAAAATAGCAACAATAAGTATTTTGTTGTAAGTAGAAACAAAATAAAATAAATAAAGTAAGACAGAAAACAAAAAAACAAAAAAGTGTTTTCAAATTTGAAAACTAATGGCACTAACAGAAAGTTTATAATTTTTCTAAAACTAAAAGCAAAAAGAATTAAAAAATAAAGCAAAAAACAGAAGAAAATAAATAATGTAGAAAACAACACAAAAAAATTTAAAATAGCAACAATAAGTATTTTGTTGTAAGTAGAAACAAAATAAAATAAATAAAGCAAGAAAGAAAACAAAAAAACAAAAAAAGTGTTTTCAAATTTGAAAACTAATGGCACTAACAGAAAGTTTATAATTTTTCTAAAACTAAAAGCAAAAAGAATTAAAAAAATAATGCAAAAAACAAAAGAAAATAAATAATGCAGAAAACAAAACAAAAAAACTGGAAAATAATTAAAAATAGCAACAATAAGTATTTTGTTGTAAGTAGAAACAAAATAAAATAAATAAAGCAAGAAAGAAAACAAAAAAATGCCTCCTACTGGGCCCCCACGACCTGAATACGACTAGAAACCCTACCATGGGCCATCATTCACGCCCGCAGTAGGCCCAGAAGGCCCATCAGGCAAAGCAGTAGCAAATAGGCCTGCAAGCCTACGGTGGAGAGGAGCTCCAGAGGGGTACGGCACTGGGGCTTATAAACCACTGCGCGCCCCTCTCAACTAGCGAGGTGGAACTAAACTTTGGCCCCGACGCGAGCAGCACAAGGTCCTTTGGTCCCGGTTGGTGGCACCAACCGAGACTAAAGGGCGGGGCATTAGTCTCGGTTGGTGCCACCAATCGGAACCAAAGGCCGCTGCTTCCCGCCCTTTGGGCTGCTGAAAAGAGGCCTTTGGTCCCGGTTGGTGGCACCAACCGGGACTAAAGGGGGCATTAGTCCCGGTTGGTTTCACGAACCGGGACCAATTCTCTTCATATATAACTAGCACTTAGCAGTTTCTCCAAAATCCATGCCTTTCTTCTCCGCCCGACTCCCGCTGCTCTGCCTCGTCGCCGTCGCCGCCGAGCCGTCAGGCTGCTCCACCTCGTCGTCGCCGCCGCCTCCGACACCGTCAGGCTGCTCCACCTCGTCGTCGCCGCCGCCTCCGACGCCGTCAGGCTGGTCCACCTCACCGTCGCCGCCGCCCTCGACGCCATCCTCCCCGATGCCGGGCCGCTCCCCGTGCCCCGACGCCGCCTGCCGTGCCCCGCCACCCACCCTGTGAGCACCTGCCTAGCGCCCCTGCCTTGCCTCGCTCCTGCACCCCTACCCTGCCCCGTCGGCGCCACCGCTGCCGCCATGCCCCTCTGCCCGGCCGGCTCTGTTTTTTAATTAGTTTAATTTTTTTCATATATATATAATGTATGTGTATGTATGTGGCTATATGTTTTTGTTCATATGTTGCTATATGTTTTTTTTTTTTATTAGTTTATTTTTTTGTTCATATGTGATGTATATGTGTATGTGGCTATAATGTATATGTGTATGTGAGGTATGTGGCTAGAATTTGCTAAATATATATGTTAAAACTGTTTTTTTGTTCATAGAAAGTTTTTTGTTCATATATAGAAAGTTACAATTTTAGAAAAGTTTTATATATGCAAAAGTTACAATTTTGACATGAGGGGCGGTCGATATATATACCCCCTCTCGACCGTGATAACCTATACAACGGCAGCACCCCCTCGGCCCTCTCGCTCGACCAAAACTCTCGAGGCCACCCAAATTTACCAAGTTAAAAGAGCGTTGTCGTCGAGGCCACCCCAAACCCTTGAAGCGTTGTGTCGAGGCGACCCCAAACCCTAGCTAGAGAAGCAGCGTGGAGGCCACTAACATGATTCCTTATTGTGATTAGCTAGCTAGTTCTACGTTTGCCACTAATATATATATATATATATATATATATATATCCATTTGTACCATCCTTGAATAATAATTGACATGTTGTAAATATTTGCAGAAACTATGGAGCACTCCCGAGACGAAGCAACAGAAGCGATGTTGGGGCACATAATCACACAAGGAAGTGATGAAGTTGCATCATTTCTCAACGACACCGATGGTCAGCTGGAAGGACTGGGTGAAGAAGAGGGCTATGTTCATGACGGCTTCGGCCCATTAATGCCGGTACAAGAAGAGGGCTATGTTCATGATGGCTCCAGCGACACAATGGAGGTACAAGAAGGAGACCGTGCTGACTGCTACAGTGACCGAACCGAGTCCATCCAGGTATATATATATTAGTTAAGCCCGTGCTGACTAGTTAATTGATGCATCCATTGTTTTGGTATATGTACACATATTAATTACTCTTGTCTTTCTTCCTTTTAATTTCTAGCCCTCCAGATCGAGCACAACTTCAGTAAGGAGACGAGGCCCAAAGAAAAAGTTGAGCTCGGATGAAAGGTTTGAGATCATAGAAATCGCACTCGACGGCGAACCGATTGAACCCATCCGGACAAAGAATGCATTTTCTTCTCAGTGCGGGGTTCTTGTTAGGGACAAGATCCCGATCAGCATCCAGCAATGGTATAAGCCTAAGGACGACCCTGAGGTGTCTTATGTCAATGATATGCAGAAAGAAGATCTTTGGACTCAGCTGAAGGCAAATTTCACCCTACCGCCAGAGGAGGATCCGGAGAAGCCAGTTAAAGAGCAATTAATCAAGTCTTGTGCTCTTAAGAAGATGGCAACCCTATTCAGGAGGTGGAGGAAAGAGCTGAAAAAGTTTGTCGACAAAAAAAAAGACACCAGAATTCATCGGCAAATATGAGAAGATCAAAGATCACTGGCCCGCATTTGTGGCCCACAAGACATCAGAAAAGAGTAAGAAGATGTCGACGACGAACAAGCAAAATCATGCAAAGAAGAAGCTTCACCATCGCACGGGGTCAGGTGGCTACCTCAAAGCCCAGCCTAAGTGGTCCGCGGAGGAGAATGATCTGCTTGAAAAAGCGATCGAACCAGAGACAATGTACTAGCCAGACCATTGCCGGACTAGGTTCTTCGGGGCTGGCGGAACCTTGGACCCTGTATCAGGGGAGTGCCGTTGGACGGACGAGCAACAGAAAATACCCCTCAAGAACCTTCGACACTATATCAATGCAGCACAGTAAGGGACGCTCGTTCCAGACAGGGAGAAGGACGAGCTCACAATGGCCCTCGGGAATCCTGAGCACCCTGGACGGACACGAGGCACGCCAAGCTCCATTCCGTGGAAGGTTGGTTTTCTGGACGCAGGGGGTTACAAAACCCCCCGAGAGGAGGAAGAAACTGGAGCAGGGCCAACTGCAGGCGCTGCACGAAAGGGTAATGGGGCTAGAGGAACGAGAAGAGGAACGAGAAGCAGCAGATCGCAGCAAACAACCTGCCGAAGCTTCCCCCGAAGCTACCCCGCCATCTCAGTGGAGAAGCAGCGTGGCTTCCACCGAGCTACTTCAGCCGGAGCATGTCTAGACGGCTCCTGTCAGCTATCCCGTGGATGCTATCACGGAGTCTCAAAATTGCCAAATTATGGCGCGATGGATGAATTTGAAGGTCAAGGCGGTTGTTGGCTCTGTTTATCCTACTGGATCCGGAGCAACTTATCACTGACGGCCGATTCCAGAAGGAAATGCTAAGGTGATGGTGGATGAAATAACGGAGGGATTTGAGGACCTCCTGCTTGACCACCCTACCGGTGAAGGGGAGACTAGGCTGGGTTCTGCTCTGAAGACTCCACGCCTATGGCGGAAGGAGCTCATCAACCTTCCGAACCGGACGCCTCTGCCTCCTCCTCCTCCTCCGGCGAGTCAGGGCACTCTGCCTCCTCCACCGCCTCCTCCTCCGGCAAGTGACGATCAGGGCATGCGTGGCGGCACTCCGCCTCCTTCTCCGCCTGCGCCGGTGCTCCCGAGCAGCCAGCAGCCTCCTCCTTCTCCACCTCGCCACCAAGGGCTGAAGAGACCCGCCGCCGCCCCGGCTCCTCCGGCGCGTCGTACTCCTTCTCCTCTGCCTCGTAAGCAAGCACGAAAGAAACAGACGTCGCAGCCGCTCCGTCTGCTTCGGCGTCTAGCAGCACAACCAGAGGCGGGAGGCAATACAGATACGGTCCACCTCTCAAGCCTCTAGAGAAGTTACCGTATGAGAGGACCGAGGAGGAAAATGATACGATCGTGCGGACCCGCATGAAGGAGTTCTTTGAAGGGGTGAAAGCAAAGAGACATCCACCTCCGGAGGAGAAGGTAGATCCGGTGAAAGCAAAGCGCACTCTCGATGCCCTAAGGAAACTGGCAAAGTCTCCATCGAGAACCAACTATGAGCGCATTACTGAACAGACATATCTCCAAATGGAGCGGTCGGGAAGTACTGTCAGACATCTAAGGTCAAGAGAACGAGCAGCTACGAAAAAAATTGACCAGCTCGGCGAACAAGCAAACCAATCGTGCCCCCCGCTCAATGTGTCTAGCGGCAACATCGTCGCTAATGCTCCGGGGATGGTGGCCGGTTATGGCAATCTTGAAGATTACCTTCCTGACGATCAACTTCCTGATTTCTTGGAGGTGGACAAACACAGATACGAGTACGGGAAGCCTCTCATCAAAGATGAAAAATCTCTGACAACAATGATGCAAAGATTCCATAATTGGTACATGAAAACCTACAGAGAGTCTGGGGGGACGAATGCTTTGTATATGAATACTAAAGAGGAGCACGACCTCGTTGCAACTGATCTATTAACTGTTCCATTTGATGAGTTCTTCGTGTTCTTCAATCAAAAGGCCCTCGATAAACTAATGGTCTTTTGCTATTGTCTGTAAGTACTATTTCTGTCATTAAGTCTTTATATATAGCTCGGCTCTTTCATTTCATGTATTTATAATTAATTATCCTCAATATATTATGCAGATTGAAGATCATCGAGTGCAAAAAACAAGAAATTTATGATATTGGGTTCATTAACACAAATATCATAGATGAATTTCTGGTTAAAAAGGACGTCAAAGAGGCCGAGGACCACTTGCTACATCGTTTATAAAAAATCAAAACAAAGATACCATACTCTTTCCTTACAACGGCAAGTGAGTGTTACTATCGTGTGCATATTCGGTTTCCCTTATTACTCGAGCGATGTTATAGTAATGTTATTGATGAGTTATGCATGCGTGCGCAGGTACCACTATGTTCTTCTGGAGATTAAGCTTGAGAGGGGACTAGTAACCGTCTTGGACTCGAGAAGGAAAGATCCCGAAACCTATGCGGACATGACTGAATTGCTCAACAAGTAAGTTCAATTGATCATTATCGCACCATATCGGCAACTTTTTGTTCATTTCCTGATATCTCAAGTAATAATAATTATTTTCTTTGTCTTGCAGGGTTTGGAAACAGTTCACCGCAGAAGCTCCGGGACTGCCAAAGGAGCTGCGATATACATACCCGAAAGTAAGTACTACTGGCTAGCTAGTTGCGCGCATCACGCGTTGATTCTATAGCTATACTTTCATCAATGACATTTATAATGCTTCATTATCAGTTTGATTAACCTCTATTTCTCGTAAAGTGCTTGTGGCAGGAACAAGGGAATGATTTCTGTGGATACTACGTGTGCGAGTTCATCCACAACGCGACTTTGAAAAACAAGCAGGGCTACTCTAAAAGACAATATGAAGTGCGTAAGCAATAATATTCACAATTTCATTTTATTACACCATCATTTCTGTTGAGTTTCATTCATATATATGTATTAATTAACCACCTTCTTCAAATTAGACGTGGCAGATGCGGAATGAACTCCTAGAACCAGATCGCATGAAAGCAATTCAAGAGGAATTGGCGGGGTTCTTTCTTGACCACGTCATCAATAAAGCCGGAGAATACCATGTGGAAGTTGATTTTAATTGCTAGGGGATTGTAATTAAGAGATCTTATACATATTGTACATGTATGTAGCCAGTAGCGTCGGATACATGATACGAAAACTTGTTGTTCGACCAATCTCTCGGAGAAGGAGAGGTCGATCGATCACTTCTCTCGGTATGCATGACGAACTTCTGTACTCAATGGTTCTCTCGATCACTTATGTATATAGTACGTAGCGTCGACCAAGCACGGACATAAGAGAGGACACTTCTCTCTATTAATTAGCTAGCTAACATAATATATGAAACACCTAAATTAACCCCCCAAAACCCTAACCCCCCCTCCTTTCAAAAAAAACAAAAACCCTAGCCACTGGAATGCTGACGCGTGGATGCCTTTTGGTCCCGGTTGGTGCCACCAACCGGGACCAAAGGCCCCCCTGCCTAGGCTTGGCGCACCGGCCACGTGGAGGACCATCTGTCCCGGATCGTGTTTGAACCGGGACTAAAGGGGGGAGGTATTAGTAATGACCCATTAGTCCCGGTTCATGAACCAGGACTAAAGGCCCTTACGAACCGGGACAAATGCCCTGTTTTCTACTAGTGATAGAAGATGTTGGCTAATATTTGGCACATGTAAAATATTGTTCAGGCGAAGAGAATAACCGGCTAAGGTCGAGTGCCCAATATGCGAGATAGACAAACCTGAGCCGTTGGCCACCTGAACCTGATCATGGCCGCCGTAGCGCTCGCGGAATTGAAGACGCTCCAGGTCACTAGTCAGGTGATCCGTGGTGCCGGAGTCCAAAACCCAGTGCGTGGAGTTGTTGGAGGAGGTCGATGCATTATATGCCGAGCGGCCATTGCCGCTGGAGTACTCGGAATCGAAGCGCTTCTTGCAGGTGTCGGCTTCGTGACCCCAGTTCTTGCAAATATGGCACCTCGGGGGCCAGCGACGATTGCCATTGCGGCCTTTGCCGCCTCCTCCACCGCCGTTGTTACGACAGTTGTCTTGGCCGCCATGCTGGTAGCCCTGCCCCTGTTGCTGCGGGTAGCCTCCAGCGGGGCGGACGTCGGTGGCGCGACTAGTGACGGGTGCTCGAGGACGGTTGACGGGGGCGGGAGGACTAGTCTATGCCACGGCGTTGGCCGACGAGGTCCACTCTGCTGGAAATATGCCCTAGAGGCAGTCATAAAAGGATTATTATTATATTTCTTTGTTCATGATAGTTGTCTTTTATTCATGCTATAATTGTATTATCCGGAAATCGTAATACACGTGTGAATACACAGACCACAACATGACCCTAGTGAGCCTCTAGTTGACTAGCTCGTTGATCAACAGATAGTCATGGTTTCCTGACTATGGACATTGGATGTCATTGATAACGGGATCACATCATTAGGAGAATGATGTGATGGACAAGACCCAATCCTAAGCATAGCACAAGATCGTGTAGTTCGTTTTGCTAGAGCTTTTCCTATGTCAAGTATCTCTTCCTTAGACCATGAGATCGTGTAACTCCCGGATACTGTAGGAGTGCTTTGGGTGTACCAAACGTCACAACGTAACTGGGTGACTATAAAGGTGCACTACAGGTATCTCCGAAAGTGTCTGTTGGGTTGACACGGATCGAGACTGGGATTTGTCACTCCGTATAAACGGAGAGGTATCACTGGGCCCACTCGGTAGTGCATCATCATAATGAGCTCAAAGTGACCAAGTGTCTGGTCACGGGATCATGCATTACGGTACGAGTAAAGTGACTTGCCGGTAACGAGATTGAACGAGGTATTGGGATACCGACGATCGAATCTCGGGCAAGTAACATACCGTCAGACAAAGGGAATAGTATACGGGGTTGCTTGAATCCTCGATGTTGTGGCTCATCCGATGAGATCATCGAGGAGTATGTGGGAGCGAACATGGGTATCCAGATCCCGTTGTTGGTTATTGACAGGAGAGCCGTCTCGGTCATGTCTGCATGTCTCCCGAACCCGTAGGGTCTACACACTTAAGGTTCGGTGACGCTAGGGTTGTATGAATATGAGTATGCAGCAAACCGAAAGTTGTTCGGAGTCCCGGATGAGATCCCGGATGTTAAGAGGAGTTCCAGAATGGTCCAGAGGTAAAGAATTATATATAGGAAGTGTTGTTTCGGCCATCGGGAAAGTTTCGGGGTCACCCGGTATTGTACTGGGACCACCGGAAGGATCCCGGGGGTCCACCGGGTGGGACCTCCTATCCCGGAGGGCCCCGTGGGCTGAAGTGGGAGGGGAACCTGCCCCTAGTGGGCTGGTGTGCCCCCCCTTGGCCCCCCCTGCGCCTAGGGCTGGAAACCCTAGGGTGGGGGGCGCACCACTTGCCTTGGGGGGCACTACAACCCCCTGGCCGCCGCCCCCTTGGGAGATTCCCATCTCCAGGGCCGGCGCCCCCCCAGGGGCCTATATAAGGGAGGAGGGAGGGAGGGCAGCCGCACCCTTAGTCTTGGCGCCTCCCTCCCCCTGCTACACCTCTTCCTCTCCCGCAGTTGCTTGGCGAAGCCCTGCCGGAGTCCTGCTGCATCCACCACCACGCCGTCGTGCTACTGGATCTTCATCAACCTCTCCTTCCCCCTTGCTGGATCAAGATGGAGGAGACGTCATGCTGACCGTACGTGTGTTGAACGGGGAGGTGCCGTCCGTTCTGCGCTAGGATCTCCGCTGATAGGATCACGACGAGAACGACTACCTCAACCCCGTTCTCTTGAACGCTTCCGCACGCGATCTACAAGTGGTATGTAGATGCATCTCTCTCTCTCGTTTCTAGATGAACTCATAGATTGATCTTGGTGAACGTAGGAAAATTTTATTTTATGCAACGTTCCCCAAAAGTGGCATCATGAGCTAGGTCTATGCGTAGTTCTCTATTGCACGAGTAGAACACAAATCTGTTGTGGGCGTAGATCTTGTCAACTTGCTTGCCACTACTAGTCTTTTCTTGCTTCAGTGGTATTGTGGGATGAAGCGACCCGGACCGACCTTACACGTACGCTTACGTGAGACAGGTTCCACCGACTGACATGCACTAGATGCATAAGGTGGCTAGCGGGTGTCTGTCTCTCCTACTTTAGTTGGAGCGGATTTGATGAAAAGGGTCCTTATGACGGGTAAATAGAAGTTGACAAAATCATGTTGTGGTTATTCGTAGGTAAGAAAACGTTCTTGCGAGAACCCAATTGCAGCCACATAAAAGATGCAACAACAATTAGAGGACGTCTAACTTGTTTTTGCAGCAATTGTAATGTGATGTGATATGGCCAGAAGTTGTGATGAATGATGAATGATATATTGTGATGTATGAGATCATGTTCTTGTAATAGGAATCACGACTTGCATGTCGATGAGTATGACAACCGGCAGGAGCCATAGGAGTTGTCTTAATTATTGTATGACCTGCGTGTCAATGATTTAACGCCATGTAATTACTTTACTTTATTGCTAATTCGTTAGCTATAGTAGTAGAAGTAATAGTTGGCGAGCAACTTAATGGAGGCACGATGATGGAGATCATGATGATGGAGATCATGGTGTCATGCCAGTGACGAAGATGATCATGGAGCCCCGAAGATGGAGATCGAAGGAGCTATATGATATTGGCCATATCATGTCACTACTTTATATAATTGCATGTGATGTTTATTATGTTTTATGCATCTTGTTTACTTAGAACGGCGGTAGTAAATAAGATGATCCCTTATAATAATTTCAAGAAAGTTTTCCCCCTAACTGTGCACCGTTGCTAAAGTTCATCGTTTCGAAGCACCACGTGATGATCGGGTGTGATAGATCCTTACGTTCACATACAACAGGTGTAAGACAGTTTTACACATGCAAAACACTTAGGGTTAATTTTTTTTTGACAAAAAGACTATAAGGGAACCCCCCACAGTATAATTGGTGCAACAAACCCAAATTGCAAGTACCGTGCCTTGAACCTGGGTGGGTGGGAAGGCATCAGCCCCTTCCCACCACTAGGCTATGCCTTAGTCTGCTCACTTAGGGTTAACTTGACGAGCCTAGCATGTACAGACATGGCCTCAGAACACAAGAGACCGAAAGGTCGAACATGAGTCGTATGGAAGATACGATCAACATGGAGATGTTCACCGATGATGACTAGTCCGTCTCACGTGATGATCGGACACGGCCTAGTCGACTCGGATCGTGTAACACTTAGATGACTAGAGGGATGTCAATCTGAGTGGGAGTTCATTAAATAATTTGATTAGATGAACTTAATTATCATGAACTTAGTCTAAAATCATTGCAAAATATGTCTTGTAGATCAAATGGCCAGCGCTCATGTCAACATGAACTTCAACACGTTCCTAGAGAAAACCAAGCTGAAAGATGATGGCAGCAACTATTCGGACTGGGTCCGGAACCTGAGGATCATCCTCATAGCTGCCAAGAAAGCATATGTCCTAGAAGGACCACTAGGTGAAGCACCCATCCCAGAGAACCAAGACGTTATGAACGCTTGGCAGTCACGTGCTGATGATTACTCCCTCGTTCAGTGCGGCATGCTTTACAGCTTAGAACCGGGGCTCCAAAAGCGTTTTGAGCAACACGGAGCATATGAGATGTTCGAGGAGCTGAAAATGTTTTTTCAAGCTCATGCCCGGGTCGAGAGATATGAAGTCTCCGACAAGTTCTATAGTTGTAAGATGGAGGAAACAGTTATGTCAGTGAGCACATACTCAAAATGTCTGGATTGCACAACCGCCTGTCCCAGCTGGAGATCAACCTCCCGGACGAGGCGGTCATTGACAGAATCCTTCAGTCGCTCCTACCGAGCTACAAGAGCTTTGTGATGAACTACAATATGCAGGGGATGGTGAAGACCATTCCTGAAGTATTTTCAATGCTGAAGTCAGCAGAGGTTGAAATCAAGAAAGAACATCAAGTGTTGATGGTGAATAAGACCACTAAGTTCAAGAAGGGCAAGGGTAAGAAGAACTTCAAGAAGGACGACAAAGATGTTGCCGCGCCCGGTAAGCCAGTTGCCGGGAAGAAGTCAAAGAATGGACCCAAGCCTGAGACTGGGTGCTTTTATTGCAAAGGGAAGGGTCACTAGAAGCGGAACTGCCCCAAATACTTAGCGGACAAGAAGGCCGGCAACACTAAAGGTATATGTGATATACATGTAATTGATGTGTACCTTACTAGTACTCGTAGTAACTCCTGGGTATTTGATACCGGTGCCGTTGCTCATATTTGTAACTCACAGCAGGAGCTGCAGAATAAGCGGAGACTGGCGAAGGACGAGGTGACGATGCGCGTCGGGAATGGTTCCAAGGTCGATGTGATCGCCGTCGGCACACTACCTCTACATTTACCCACAGGATTAGTTATGAACCTCAATAATTGTTATTTAGTGCCAAGTTTGAGCATGAACATTGTATCTGTATCTCGTTTAATGCGAGATGGCTACTCATTTAAATCCGAGAATAATGGTTGTTGTATTTATATGAGAGATATGTTTTATGGTCATGCCCCGATGGTCAATGGTTTATTCTTAATGAATCTCGAACGTAATGTTACACATATTCATAGTGTGAATACCAAAAGATGTAAAGTTGATAACGATAGTCCCACATACTTGTGGCACTGCCGCCTTGGTCACATTGGTATCAAGCGCATGAAGAAGCTCCATGCTGATGGACTTTTAGAGTCTCTCGATTATGAATCATTTGACACATGCGAACCATGCCTCATGGGCAAAATGACCAAGACTCCGTTCTCCGGAACAATCGAGCGAGCAACCAACTTATTGGAAATCATACATACTGATGTGTGTGGTCCAATGAGCGTTGAGGCTTGTGGAGGATATCGTTATATTCTCACTCTCACTGATGACTTAAGTAGATATGGGTATGTCTACTTGATGAAACACAAGTCTAAGACCTTTGAAAAGTTCAAGGAATTTCAGAATGAAGTAGAGAATCAACGTGACCGAAAGATAAAATTCTTACGATCGGATCGTGGAGGAGAATATTTATTATTATATTTCTTTGTTCATGATAGTTGTCTTTTATCCATTCTATAATTGTATTATCCGGAAATCGTAATACACGTGTGAATACTTAGACCACAACATGTCCCTAGTGAGCCTCTAGTTGACTAGCTCGTTGATCAACAGATAGTCATGGTTTCCTGACTATGGACATTGGATATCATTGATAACGGGATCACATCATTAGGAGAATGATGTGATGGACAAGACCCAATTCTAAGCATAGCACAAGATCGTGTAGTTCGTTTTGCTAGAGCTTTTCCTATGTCAAGTATATCTTCCTTAGACCATGAGATCGTGTAACTCCCGGATACCGTAGGAGTGCTTTGCGTGTACCAAACGTCACAACATAACTGGGTGACTATAAAGGTGCACTACAGGTATCTCCGAAAGTGTCTGTTGGGTTGACACGGATCGAGACTGGGATTTGTCACTCCGTATAAACGGAGAGGTATCACTTGGCCCACTCGGTAGTGCATCATCATAATGAGCTCAAAGTGACCAAGTGTCTAGTCACGGGATCATGCATTACGGTACGAGTAAAGTGACTTGCTGGTAACGAGATTGAACGAGGTATTGGGATACCAATGATCGAATCTCGGGCAAGTAACATACCGTCAGACAAAGGGAATAGTATACGGGGTTGCTTGAATCCTCGACGTCGTGGTTCATCCGATGAGATCATCGAGGAGTATGTGGGAGCCAACATGGGTATCCAGATCCCGCTGTTGGTTATTGACCGGAGAGCCGTCTCGGTCATGTCTGCATGTCTCCCGAACCCGTAGGGTCTACACACTTAAGGTTCGGTGACGCTAGGTTTGTACGAATATGAGTGTGCAGCAAACCGAAAGTTGTTCGGAGTCCCGGATGAGATCCCGGACGTCCCGAGGAGATCCAGAATGGTCCGGAGGTAAATAATTATATATAGTAAGTGCTGTTTCGGCCATCGGGAAAGTTTCGGGGTCACCCGGTGTTGTACCGGGACCACCGGAAGGGTCCCGGGGGTCCACCGGGTGGGGCCACCTATACCGGAGGGCCCCGGGGGCTGAAGTTGGAGGGGAACCAGCCCCTAGTGGGCTGGTGTGCCCCCCTTGGGCCACTCCTGCGCCTAGGGTTGGAAACCCTAGGGTGGGGGGCGCACCACTTGCCTTGGGGGGCACTCCACCCCCTGGCCGCCGCCCCCTTGGGAGATTCCCATCTCCAGGGTCGGCGGCCCTCCCCGGGGGCCTATATAAAGGAGGGGGAGAGAGGGCAGCCGCACCATGAGTCTTGGCGCCTCCCTCCCCCTGCTACACCTCTTCCTCCTCCCGAAGTTGCTTGGCGAAGCCCTGCCGGAGTCCTGCTGCATCCACCACCACGCTGTCGTGCTGCTGGATCTTCATCAACCTCTCGTTCCCACTTGCTGGATCAAGACGGAGGAGACGTCACGCTGACCGTGCGTGTGTTGAACGCGGAGGTGCCGTCCGTTCGGCGCTAGGATCTCCGGTGATAGGATCACGACGAGAACGACTACCTCAACCCCGTTCTCTTGAATGATTCCACACGCGATCTACAAGTGGTATGTAGATGCATCTCTCTCTCTCGTTGCTAGATGAACTCATAGATTGATCTTGGTGAACGTAGGAAAATTTTATTTTATGCAACGTTCCCCAACAAACTCCTCATCGTCGGCCTGTTGCGACAGCTGCAGCGCTTCATAGTTGAGAACCATGGAGTAGAACTCAGCCAGCGCGACCAGGGTGACCACGACGCTGAGCGAAGCCGCGATCGGGTTGAAGGCCTTGCCCAATCCGGTAAGCATGTAGTCGATGATCTCGTCATCAGCGAGAGGGGATCCAGCGGAGGCCATGGCGTCAGCAAGAGCCTTCACCTTGTGCATGTACTCGCCGGCAGTCATGTCGTTCTTCTTCAGCGACTGAATCTGTCACCGGATGTGCCGAACCCCGGCACGGTTCTGCGCGCTGAACATGGCGTGGATGGAGGTCCACGCGGCAGGAGCGGACTTGCAGCTGATCAGCTGAGACGCAATGTCCTCCGTCATGGAGGATAGGAGCATCCCGAGGACCTTCTGGTCCTGCGTCCACCACGTTGCATACGCAGGGTTTTGCCACAGTGGTGGCGGTAGCACCGGCCCACTGGGAGATGGTTGTGGGCGGAGCAGCGACGGAGCCTTCGAGGTAGCCATGGAGAGAGGCACCGGAGAGATGCGTCAGAGTGAAGGTGCGCCATAGCAGGAAGTTGCCGCGATCCAGTCGTACGCCAAGGGAAGGCGCGATGGACAGGACTGGCGCCGTCGCGGCCGGAGGCGTCACAACCGGGCCGATAATGGCCAGTTGCATCGCTGTGGAAGAAGAACCAGACACCATCGAACAGGAGCTGTGTGGCCGGGCGTTGACGCGGGAACAAGCGGCGACGCGAGGTCGATCGAGCCGAGCGGCGATGCAATCGAGCGAGCGGCGACGCGAGAAATGAGCGTGCGGCACGGCTTCGACGCGAGATGCGACGGCGCGATTGGAAAAGAGGCTCTGTTACCAAGTTTGATTTAGGGTTGCGTGGGGCATAGCCTCCACATATTTCGTATATATATAAGACCAATAATACAGAGTTAGATTACAATACGACAGGTATAAAACCGTTTCCAACATATCCCTGCTTCCAGCAAGAAAACATATGCATAATAGCCTTCTTGCGATAAATATACGTGTACAGTTGCAGCAGAAGCCGTTCTGGAAGAGCTCACTTCACACAAGACATTGTACCATTGAGCAGACACGCACAAAAAAGACATTCATCCCAATTGAGCTCACCCCGAAAGACATGTGGTGTGTGAACCATGTTGTTTCTTTCTTTTGGACCAGCCACCATGACGCGCTAGAGAACGTACATTGGGTTTGTATGTGCATCCCTTTTTCTCCGGCCACAACTTTCCCTTGTACAACGAGACCAGCTTTTCTACTCTCGGGTGTAGGTACACCCGAGTTTGGAAAAAAAAGAAAAACATGACCAAACAATGTCAAAAAAATTTGCAGTTTGGGGACATGAAGCTTCATCAAATGTTCAAGCTTTTTGCAAGAATTCAGCGAAAAAAACATCAGAGGAGCTCTCGGCAAAAAAACAAAATCAATGTTCTAAGTTTGCGCACTGTTTGAGCACTGTTTGAGCATTGATTTTGTTTTTTTTTTGGTGAGAGCTCCTTGGATGTTGTTTTTAGCTGAAACTTTGCAAAAAGTTCAAACACTTGATGAAGCTTGTTGTCTCAAGGATTTCAGATTTTTTGGACCTTGTTTTATCACATTTTTCGAAGTTTTGCAAACTCGAGTGTACCTACACCCGAGAGTAGCCACAACTTTCCCTTTGTACAACCAACGAGACCAGCTTTTCTACTCTCGGGTGTAGGTACACCCGAGTTTGGAAAAAAAAGAAAAACATGATCAAACAATGTCAAAAAAATCTGCAGTTTGGGGACATGAAGCTTCATCAAATGTTTAAGCTTTTTGCAAGAATTCAGCGAAAAAAACATCAGAGGAGCTCTCGGCAAAAAAACAAAATCAATGTTCTAAGTTTGCGCACTGTTTGAGCACTGTTTGAGCATTGATTTTGTTTTTTTGGTGAGAGCTCCTTGGATGTTGTTTTTAGCTGAAACTTTGCAAAAAGTTCAAACACTTGATGAAGCTTGTTGTCTCAAGGATTTCAGATTTTTTGGACCTTGTTTTATCACATTTTTCGAAGTTTTGCAAACTCGGGTGTACCTACACCCGAGAGTAGCCACAACCTACTCTCGGGTGTAGGTACACCCGAGTTTGGAAAAAAAAGAAAAACATGATCAAACAATGTCAAAAAAATCTGCAGTTTGGGGACATGAAACTTCATCAAATGTTCAAGCTTTTTGCAAGAATTCAGCGAAAAAAACATCAGAGGAGCTCTCGGCAAAAAAACAAAATCAATGTTCTAAGTTTGCGCACTGTTTGAGCACTGTTTGAGCATTGATTTTGTTTTTTTTTGGTGAGAGCTCCTTGGATGTTGTTTTTAGCTGAAACTTTGCAAAAAGTTCAAACACTTGATGAAGCTTGTTGTCTCAAGGATTTCAGATTTTTTGGACCTTGTTTTATCACATTTTTTGAAGTTTTGCAAACTCGGGTGTACCTACACCCGAGAGTAGCCACAACTTTCCCTTGTACAAAATACATACTCTAATTCAGCTACCTCGGTCCGGACCATCGTTCTTTTGGTGTGGAGAAGCTCACACCAAGCTATCCCGCAAAAAAAAAAAACTCACACCAAGCTAGAGCAATCGAGCCATCCTCGTAGAATTTTGTATGTGTCTTCATGTATTGAATGTTTCCATGGTGCAGGAAAAGTACCTTCCTGGTTATTGATGCACTACGTGTTAAGGTCACATACTTAATGAGAGGGGTGGATACTCCCTCACAAAAAGCAGTTTCTGAGAGAATATATGTTCTGTTAAAAAGCAAGCTCAAAGGAGCACTACACTAAGTAGTAATGTAATTAATCTACTTGCTTGGATATAATCTACGAAGTAGTACCATCTTATTCGGCATGTGTTGGGCCCTCCGGCCACTCATAATCTGTCATGCCAAGCTAGCTCTGGGTTCTACTCAAGTTTGCAGACGTAATCCAAATTCATTTGGTGTTGGCAAAGCTTCACTAAGTGGTGGATTTAGCTAGCTAACCCGTGCTTACAGATAAGGGCATGGTTTGTTAATTAGTTGTAGTAGTTAACAACTTGTGCCACATGGTGATTTTCAGCTAAACTATGTGTCGATGCTCGAGACATATAAATCCTCCTATCTTGATCTGATTGTTGCGTGCGATATATTTTTACAATATCTGAAGTTGAAAGAGGAAGATCCTACATATGTACTGGTACAAATTCATATGTGTTCAGTAACGAGGCTATCGTGCATAACAATCTAGCTAATTAGCCTACCTAGAGATATTCGCCAATGATTAAGGTTAATATGATAGTACTAATATTACCATCAACATCGGGATACATCCCTGGCGCTCCTCTTTATTGGTACTAACATATTTGTGACTTTTCATTAATTTACTCCAAAGAAAGAAGGACGATGCTTACGTCCGGCTTAAACCATATCATGAACTTGCTTTTTTCTAGTTTGAGCTTGGAGTCTCCTTATAATAAGTGCACTGCACAATAATTCTTGTAGAGTCCAAAATGATCTCTCCTTCCCGTGTATCCGCGTCTACCGGTATCCACACACATGACATAATCAATTAATTTTCTTAATCTCTTGGAACAAACTTACTACTAATATGGTGGCACCACAATTAATGAATCTTCTTAGAGTTGTATAAAATACTAACTATATCATAAGATCACCCCACCAAGAAAAAAGACACAAAACCAAACTATTCACTCAACAAGAAAATGGGTGCCACATAATTAAGAAGGATGAGGATCCCCTGACGTGGGCAATCCTACCATTGGGTCACTGACATGTGGGTCCCACCTGTCAGCGATCGAAAGGCAGGGTAAGGCAGTGATAGCCACGTCAGAGGATCCATGTCCAATTAAGAAGGTTTCAACTTATGTTTTGTTGTGTGTGGAATTTATTCACTAACAAGTGTGGTAGAATCAAGGAGAAACTATTTACAAGCCCAAGGAAACTTCTATATGCCTAATTAATGTAGTAGTTTTAGTGACTAGTGCATGAATGATTGGTCCACCCAATGTTCTGTCTTTCATAGTTACTTGAACCTGTGTAATATACCTGGTAACGTGATTAACCTGTTTACTAACTCTTGTGTACCTGATTTTCTATAAATATTAGTCAGCCAAAAGTATCAATTAGATCGAAATTAAAGTACTGCAAGCACAAGCACACAAACAAAATTATGTGGTTTCAAGGTGGAGAGGCTAATATTTAACTCAGAAGACCAAGTCTTCACCTTATTCTCCTTGAACTAAGGTCACTTAACATCGCCCAACCACTCAGTTAATTCTTCAAGTTAGACTTCTGAAACCTTCACAAACTTGTTCGACGGCGATCCACAATGAATTTTGGATGCTCAAAACATGACGCCTAACTGTCTAAAAGATCACAATCTTTAATTGTGATAAGTCTTCGGTTCACTCAAAACATGATGTCTTTAGTGATGCTTAATCACTTTGGGCTCTCGTCGTGTGGGATTTTTCTTCACAAGAATTCTCTCAAATGCTTTGGCAGTGAGTTGCTCTAAAAGGACATAAGTTGTGTACGAACTCGGAGCAGTCACTAGTAGAGAAACATGATTTAGTCCCGGTTGGAAACGTCCTTTAGTCTTGGGTCACCAACTGGGACAACTAAATAGGTACTAAAGGCCCCCACCCTTTAGTCCCGGTTGGCCATGACCCGGGACTAAAGTCCCTCCACGTGGCCACGAGCGCGCGCCGGGGGCTAGAGGACCATTAGTCCCGGTTGGTGACACCAACCTGGACTAAGGCCCCTCCACATGGCCGCGGGCTAGCGCCTGCGCTGGAGGACATTTAGTCCCGGTTGGTGACACCAACCGGGACTAATGATTTTGTTTTGGGGTTTAGGGTTTTATGGTTGATGTTTTATTTTTCCTTTTCATTTTGTGTTTTCTATTCAAACCTTTTTCATTTCAAACATTTTACGCTACTACATACTATACATGTCGTGGTGGGCGCACGACAGATGCCATGGGATGGCTAAAGAGAGGAGGAGGCTCGAGGGCACTAGTGGGCTCCAAAGGAGAGGTCGGCATGAGCGAGCGCGGGACGCAAGACATACCCAGGTTCGGGGCTCTCCTGAGAGATAATAACCCTAGTCCTGCCGAGTGTGGTTTATATGTAACAGTACAGAGTTTCTCCTAGAGCTGTATGGAGGAAGAAGGAAAGTTGTCCAGGACTTAGGCTGCTCCTTCTCCCAATGTGTGTTCTACAGATCGGTCGGCTATTTTCCTATGCATGAGGGCTCCTAGGGGGTTTAATAGGCCAACCCCCCAGGGGTACAATGGTAATACTACAAGGCAGTAGGGCCGGGTCGTCAGCGTCTGGGGACCTAGGGCTGGGACCCGCCGGGTGCTTGTGGTTCGCCGGGTTCCCCTAGGTGTGGGCCATGCTTGCCTAGGGGAATTATTCGCCGTCTTGTCGATCGTCAGGGAGTGGCCGAGTCTAGTCGGGTATAGTGGCGCTCCGTCAGGTCGCCGCTTGCTAGCGTCAGCGGGGACGATAGAGGAACTGTTGCCACGCCGGCCCTGGTTAGGGGGTAGGTAAGGGCACTGTTGCCACGCTCCGGCTGACCAGAGGCATGGGCGGTGCACTATTGCCTCGGTAATCGGTGGATGGAGACTCGTCCCATCGTATGGCCTGGATGGGACGGGAGATGACCCGTGGCTAGGTTGAGGAACACGCCAAGGGTGGAGCTGGCTTGTTGGGGAAGTCTAGGTGTGCCTGGTTCGGCCGCCTTGAGCTAGTTGTTGAGGCCGAGTCGAGGAGTACGGCCAGGTCGGAGAGTTCGGACGGGTTGAGGGGCTTGGCCGAGTTGAGCAACCCGTCCGAGCGCGGGCCGGCTTGAGGGGCGATGCTGGCCCCGTTGTTTTTGAAAAGGATCTGGGTTCCATTGCCTGCTCGGGGTCCATCCCCCTGACCGTAGTCCCCGAAGTTGTGAAGGTCCGCCATCTTCGGATGGGAGGGACTCCGCAGTTTCCCCACTTGAAGAGGCGAATCTTGCGATCACCGGGTCCGGCAACACCCACTGTGTGCCAGTTTCCGGAAACCGGATCGTGGCATCCCGGCAGCGGCGGGAAACCGGAGGGTCTGTCAAATCTTGGGGCAATCCCTCAGGATTCGCGCGGGCGCCATGTGGCGCCTGAAAGCCGGAGGGGCCTGACAGGCCACGCACGTGATGGGATTGGGCGATGTGCTAGGGCCCGCCGCCGTGTTCCCTTGGCCCACGTGTGCGCATTTATTGCGGCGTCTGCAAGTCGGTTGCTCTTCCCCATGCAGTTACTTGGCGCGTACGTGCGCACTTATTGTGGGGAAGTGGGAAAGGTGAGCGCAAACGATCCCACTCCCCCATGTTTCAAACTAGGGCTTACAAGTTGGGGCGAGGGGGCGACAGACATCATTCTCACTATCTCCCCCCTGCCTCTTCGTCCTCCCTCTGCTTCCTACGACCGCTGCGCTGCGACACCCGCTGATTCTAGCAGAGCTAGATCACCGTTCATATTCCCTCTTCTTTCCTTCGTCTCCATTGATGGCGCTGCCGTCTGGCTCGTGGATGGGCTCGACCATCACCGCCGATGATATCGCCTACCTCCGCACCACCCGACGCTTGCCGGGTGAGACAGAGGTTGCCGTGTTCCTGTCGCAGAGCGAGCGAGGACCGCTACCCGTGGGCATGGAGCGCGTGGTCTTCTTCCTGCACTTCAAGCGCGGGTTTGGCATTCCTGCGAGCGCCTTCTTCCGCGAATTCCCGGAGTTCTTCGGGCTCCAGCCCCATCATCTTGGCGCCGGCACCATCGTGCAGCTCTCGGGCTTTGTCACCCTCTGCGAGGGGTACTTGGGGGTCGAGCCTTTGATCGATCTCTGGGCGCGCTTCTTTTTCTTGAAGCAGCAGGGGCTGACGGCTGGGGAATTCTCCGACTGCGGGGCCGCTGTCATCTTGAAGTTGTCGGGCGCTGATTGCCCCAAGATACCGCTGGAGGATTCTACGAAAGAAATGGCAGAATTCTTTCTTCTACGTCCGCAATCTCGGTGCGGACCGCATCAACCTGCCACCCTTCGTCAATGCACCACCGCGGGCGAAAATGAACTGGGGTTACTACCCCAGGCAACCGTCGCAGGAGATACTCAACCTCTGTGAGCGGGTGTCGGAGATGAAGGCGCGGGAGGGGATCAGCGGCACTGACCTCATCACCGCCTTCATTATGCGCTAGGTTCTGCCGCTGCAGTGACGCAGCTGCCTTATCGGCCACATGACCTGTCTTCAGGACCCCAATTGCATGTCGGTCATGCGCCTGGGGGTGGACCAGATTGCGCGCCGGGTTAGCGACATCTCCAACGCCGCATTGAGGGATGACTGGCAGTTCGGCAAGCCGCCATACATCCACACGAATCCGGCGCAATGGTGAGTCCCTTGTCTCCGTATTTAGCTGTTGTGCATCTTTTTATCTGTCCTGATGCGACACGGGAGGTGCTTCTGAATGCCATCCGGCATCCTTACGCTCGGGCACCATTGCAGGTGGTGCGAGCGGTGTTGGAGGAGCTCGCGGAGGGGAGGAGGAGGCCGCCGACATCGGCGCAGGGCGCCACACGGGTAAGTTTCCCTTTTTTCATATTCCTCGAGTTGTCGGGCGTGACGAGGCGCGGGCGTGCTGACACGGACCGTCAATGTAGTGGCGTTGGGCGGAGGAGGCGGCGATGTCGGGTCCTTGCGGGGGTCGGCGGCGGTGTCTCGGTCGAACGGGAAAGACAGCATCGCGTCGCGGCCCCCGGCCGTGAAGCGCGCGACAAACCTAGCCGGAGGCACAAGGCTGGCCGCCAAGAGGAGGCGCGGCGCTCCGCAAGAGAGGCCAGCGAGGCCCGCCTTTCTGGTGCTGTCAGGGTAAGTTTTTCTTTTGCTCGCATCCGAGTGGTCGAGCGGCCCTGCTTGTTATTTAGTTTTTCTTGGACTTCAGGTCGCCGATCGCGCTGGCGAGGGCGGCGGTAGACAGCGCGGCCATCGAGGGCGCTGTGTTCCGGAGGATCCGGTCCGGCGCTGTCGACCGGGTCGAGGAGGAGGAGCTCGTAGATCCGGATCTCGACCTGGACCCGGTCGACGCTGAAGGCTTGGCCTGGCGGGACCGAAACAGGGCCGAGGCAGAGCTGGAGGCAGCATCGGTCCAGGCCTGGACCGACGCCGCGGCGACGTGGGCGCGAGCCGGCAAGGGGCCGGCTTGGTCGGAGATGCCGGAGGGCGTGTTGGTAAGCTCCTTTCTCGTCTTTTGATACTTCTTCCTTTGTCACTTCTTCTTTGTGGGGGCGCGCTAGTGCACCCACTAGGTATAGCCCCCGAGGTTCGGGCCAACTATGTAGTAATTGTGTTGAATCTTAAAAATGTCGTCTTTGTGCTGATCGTTGTTTTTACAGCAACTGGACGCCTATCGGGTCTGCGCCTTCAATTGCCTCCTGGGCAAGTATCGGGAGCTCAAGGAGCAGCTCGCCGCCAAGGACGAGGAGCTCCGCGTCGCCGCATCTATCTTTGTGCTCTTTTTAGTGGGGCGCGCTGGCGCACCTACTGGGTGTAGCCCCCGAGATTTGAACCAACTGTGTAACAGTTGGGTCGAATCTTAAAAATGGTTCTTCGGTTTTGAATCTTCTTTCTGTAGCCGAGGTGTTGTCTCAGTAGACCAGGCTGCTTCGGGCCGGCCTTCACTATGATCGGCTTGTCGCAGATGTCGACCGTCTTGGAGCTGAGGTGGCGCAGGCGAAGGTGGAGGCGGCTGCGGCCGGCGGACGCTCGACGAAGCCAGCCGGCTGCGGGAGCAGCTGACGGGTGATAAGAGTCGTCTCGAGGTCGAGGTGGAGCACCTCAAGGAGGAATCCGTCAAGGTGGTGGAGGCGCAGTGGGCCTTGGCCGAGGTGGACCGGCAACGCGGCAAGCTGGCCGACGACAAGGGCCAGCTCTAGGCCAAGGTGGAGCACCTTAAAGGGCAGACGACCGCGGCGGAGGAGGCCTGCCAGGAGGAGACTCACCGCCGTGAAGCATCCGAGAAGGCCGTTGAGGACAAGGACGCCGAGCTGAAGGCGGCCCTTGCCAAGGTGGCCGACTTGGATAAGGCACTCTAGGAGCGCGATCGCACCATTCATCGGGAGCGGCGTGGTACGTTGCTTGAAGCGCATCACCTGGAAGAATCCTTCTCCAGTAAGTGCTTTTCTTGAGTTCTGCCGGGTTGGGATTCCAGCTTCTTGTGCTTGGTGCCTTTTTTGTGACTTGCTTCGTTTTCTGACAAGGGCCTTCCAGTAGACGCACCAGCTGGCGGAGGAGGCCGTCCGCTTCCAGCCCGACCCGCTGGGGGTCGTTGGCTCCAGGACCAACCCGCAGGTGGCCTGGACTTTCCCGAAGATCATGACCGCCGCCAAGGCTCGTCTGCGGGTCTTGGGTGATCAAATGGGGCGACTCTCCCAGGTCCGCACTACGATAACGGCGGCCCTCTGGCCAGGCTCCGTTGCACCGAGCAGCTTCATGGGGCTGGCGTGCTGGTTGGAGATAGGACCGGACCGACTTCATGAGTGGCGCATTTCCGCCGCTCGTGCTGGTGCCGAGATAGCACTCGGGTTCACGTTGTCCTGGCGCCCAGACCTGCAGCTGGACGCGTTGATGGGCCAGCGGGCTGGCTCGGAGGAGCAGCTCCAGGAGCAGGCCAGGCGGATTGCTTCCCGGGCCAGCTACATCGCTGGGTTCGCCTTCCATGACGAGTTCCACCCGGAGCGGGCGAAAGATGGCGGAGTCGTGCCTGGCGACGACTACGGCCTACTTCTGCACGACCTGGAGGGCAGCTCCAAGGATATGGACGTCTACCGCGACAGGGGTGCCGAGGAGGAAGACACCGGTACTTCGACGGACCCGGAGGCCGCCACGGGGGAGCCGTCAACTGCGTGACCCGGCGCTGGAGACATCTGAGGCTGCCCTGTTACGACATAGTGAAAATTTCTATTAGGTAGCAGGTCCACCCACCCACTGGGGGTTTCTAGGTGTAATGAACTTTGGTCGTGAGCCCATCCTTTAATGTTTTGTGATGCGTAAATTTTGTGGATGCATGTGCTCCTGTTTTTGCTTTTTGAGCAGTTTTCTTGTGTTTTTCCTCTCCCAAACCTCCCCCCCCCCCGGCGAGTCTGACGGCCGAGGGTCCGTGACAAGGAGTTCGGTTTTTGAGAGGAGTGCGCAGTTGGAGCTGGCGGCAATCCGATGGAGCCGGTTGGCGAGCAGTCGGTCGTGTAGCCATTTTAAAATGATGGGCTGGGTTGGTCAACCCGGCGGCCTTTGACTTAGTATTTGAGGCATGTTGGAGCTCTGGCCCATTGTGCTTGCCAGCCGACAGCCGAAGCCGGTTCTGTGGCCTAGGGCGAAGTGGGGGGGGGGGCGCAGCGTCCTTAGCACGTCAGGAATCACCAAGGAAGGCGGCGAGTGGCAGTCAAGCCCGCTTGCCCCCGAGCCCCCGGGCCAAGCGATTCGGACCGATGGCCGGGTTTAGGAGCAAAGTGATGCGTAAATGTAGGACACTCAATAGCTTGGTCGGAAAAGGGCAGCCCCCGAGCGTTGTTCGGGGACTCCATAGTTTGATGCGATTACAAAAGGCAGCGATACATACGTGCATACAGCTAACTGTAAAATGGGCGGAGGAGTTCTGCGTTCCATGGACGGGTTGTTTCTTCACCGGCGTTGTCCCTCTTGCGCTTGTTTGACTTGCGTGCATTGATGAGGTAGTAGGCGTTGCGATCGCACAAGGCCCTACTGAGGGGACAGTTTGTGCTGGCCGGCTTGCTCTTGGACGAGTCGGGGGATGAGGTCTCCCTCGCGGAATGCAAGGGGCTTGATCTTCGTGTTGTGGTAGTGCCTCAGGCCTTGCTGGTAGATGGCCGAATGGCTGACGCCAGGAGGCGGGCTTCTTAGAGTAGGTCGACGCCATCTTCGCGGGCTTCCTTGGCTTTGGCTTCAGTGTACATCGCGACACGCAGCGAGTCAAACTCGATGTCGGTCGGGATGGCGTCTTCGACTCCATAGACGAGGAAGAACAGGGTGAACCCGGTCGACCAGTTTGGCATGGTCCGGAGACTCCAGAGGACGGCCGGCAACTTGTCGAGCCAACTCGGGTGAGCAGATGAGTGGCTCGACGAGCCGCGGCTTGATGCCGGATAGGATGAGGCCATTGGCCCGCTCGACCTGCCCATTGGACTGCGGGTGTGCAACGGAGGCCAGGTCGAGGCGGATGCTGGAGATGGAGCAGTATTGTGCGAGCGCGCCGTTGGCGAAGTTGGTGTCGTTGTTCGTGATGATGCTGTTCGGCATGCCGTAGCAAACTGCGATATCTTTGATGAACCGGACGGTTGTTGGCCCATCCAGCTTCTTGATTGGCCGTGCTTCGATCCACTTGGTGAACTTGTCCACCACGACCAGCAGATGTGTCAGGCCGCCTCGAGCAGTTTTGAAGGGCCCCACCATGTCGAGTCCCTAGACCGCGAAGGGCCAGGCAATCGGGATGGTGCGGAGTGCTGACGCCGGCTGGTGGTTGCGCTTGTTGAAGCGCTGGCATCCCTCACACTTGAGGGTGAGTGACTCGGTGTCTTGGAGGGCCATAGGCTAGTAGAAACCATGGCGGAAAGCCTTGGCCACCAGGGACCGCGAGGCGGCATGGTGCCCACACTCGCCTTGGTGTATGTCGAGGAGGATCTCATTGCCTTGGTCCTATTCGACGCAGCGCTGGAACATGCCGGTGGAGCTGTGCTTGACGAGCTTGTTGTTGATGATGCTGTAGGCGGACGCCCGATGCTACACCTGCCAGGCTTCGGTCTCGTCCATGGGGAGACCCCGTTCTCCAGGAACTCTGACATGGGAAGGGCCCAAGACGGGTCCGTCACCACGTCGAAGATGGCCACCAGGTTGGGTTCCGGGTCGGCAGCCCCCGAGCCGGGCTGAGCAGCCCTCGGTTCGGGGATGGCGGTGGCCGGGTCGAGGGTCATTGTGGCCGGGTTGGCGGCTTCGGTCTCTGGGCCGAGTTCGGCAGTCCCTGGGCTGGGTTCGGAAGTCCTCGGGCCATGCACAAGGGTTTCGTACTCGGCAATGTTGTTGGAGGCGGCGAAGTAGATCTGGAGTGCGTAGTGAAGTTGGTCGCCCTTCGAGGAAGACAACACAATGCCGGCCCCTAGGCCGAGACGCATCTTGGAGCCCTCGAAGTGCATGCGCCAGTGCGTTGAGTCCGGTGGCGGTGGCAGGTACTGGGTCTCGGTCCAATCGACAAGGAAGTTGGCCTGGACCTGGGACATGATCATGGTTCTTGGCTCGTAGAGGATGATGTGGCCGCCTAGCTCGAGCGCCCACTTCGTGACCCGGCCAGAGGTGTCCCGGCACCCGATGATCTCGCCGAGGGGGGTTGTGCTGACCACGGTGACAACATGCTCTTGGAAGTACTGTTTCAGTTTCTTGGCGATGAAGTACACGCTGTAACACATCTTCTGGTAGTGCGGGTAGTTCTTCTTGGAGGCGGAGAGCACCTCGCTCAGGTAGTAGACCGCGCGCTGGACGGCTTGGACCTAGCCCTTCTTTGATCGCTCGACCACCAGCACCGTACTTACCGACCGTGAGGTCGCGGCAATATAGACCAACAGTGGCTCCTTATCGGCCGGCGGCTAGGACTGGTGCGGTGGAGAGCATGCGCTTGAGGTCCCGAAGGGCCTCGTCAGCCTGGTCGTTCCATTCGAATGACGTCCTCTTCTTCATCAACTGGTACAGGGGCAAGGCCCTCTTGCCCAGCCGGCTGAGAAATCAGCTGACCGAGGCCAAGCAACTGTGAATTTTTGGAGATCGCGCAACCGAGGCGGCTTGTGCACGCGCTCGATGGCCTTGATCTTCTCTGGGTTCGCCTCAATGCTGTGTTCCGAGAAAAGGAAGCCGAGTAGCTTTCCGGCTGGGACACCGAAAACGCACTTCTAGGGGTTGAGCTTGACTTTGTATTCGCCCAGGTTGGCGAATGTTACCTTTAGGTCATCGAGGAGCATGAGATGATGCTTGGTCTTCACCATGATGTTGTCCACGTAAACGTGATGAAGGACATGGTGATGCAGCAATATGCCCCGAAGGGCGTGATGAAGGACGTCTTCAGTGTGTCGGCCGGGTCCAGCTTGATCTGGTGGTAGCCGGAGTAATCATCCAGGAAGGACAAGAGCTCGCACCCTGCTGTCGAGTCGATGACTTGGTCGATCAGCGGGAGGGCGGACGGATCCTTGGGATAGGCCTTGTTCAGGCTGGTGTAGTCGATGCACATGTGCCAGGTCAAGGACGAGGACTGGATTGGCCAGCCACTCGAGGTGGAACACTTCCATGATGAAGCCGGCCGCCAAAAGCTTGGCGACTTCTTCACCGATGGTCCTTCTCTTTTCTTTGGAGAAACGTCGTAGGGGTTGGCGGACAGGCTTGGCGTCCTTGCGGACGTGGATTTTGTGCTCGGCGTACTTCCTCGGGATATCCGGCATGTCCTTGGGGGTCCATGCAAAAATATCTTGATTCTCACGGAGGAAGTCGACGAGCTCGCCTTCCTATTTGCTATCGAGGCGGGTTCCTACGACAACGTACTTGCTGCAGCTGGGGTCTTCTGGGTTCAGCTTCACTTTCTTGGTCTCCTTGGAGGGCTTGAAGGCGGCCTCGTTAGCTGGCTCCTTAGCCGGGATCGGCGCGGCTGATGTCTCGCTAGCCAGGGCGACGATCCGGTCAAGCGGGCGCCGCCCCTCGGCTATGACCAACGACTCGGCCAGCTTGGCACGGTCTCGGGCGCATTCCAGGGACTTGCAGTAGTCGCTGGTGATGGTGATGAGGCCCTTCGGACCCGGCATCTTCATCTTCAGGTATGCATAATGGGGGACCGCCATGAACTTGGCGAGCACGGGTCGGCCCAGCAGCATGTGGTACGCGCTGGATAGGTCCACCACCTCGAACCAGATTGGTTTGCGCCGGAAATGATTGTTGTCGCCGAACAGGACGTCGAGCCGGACCCAGCCAATGGAAGAGCAGGAGAGGCCAGGAACGATGCCGTGAAAGATCGTTTGGGTTGGCTCCAGGTCCTTGGCGTGGAGGCCGAGTTTGGTCATGGTGTCGCGGTAGAGGATGTTGATGCTGCTGCCGCCATCAATGAGGACTCGGGAAAACTTGCACGTGTGCCATGCGACGATGGTTGGGTTGAGGACGAGGGCGTAGCCACCCGGAATCGGCATGACAGCCGGGTGGTCTTCCCGGGTCCATGTGACCGGGCAGTCCGACCAGTGCATGTACTCCGCCTTGGCCGGGACCATAGTGTTCACCTCCTGCCGAAAGAGGCGCTTGTTGTGTTTGTCATTGCTGAGGCTGGTGAAGACGACGTAGGCCGCGCTCTGGTCCGGGTAGACATCGTCGCGCATCACACCGCCGGCTGGGGGCGGAGGGGGAGGCGGAGGCGGCTGTTCCGCGCCCAGAGCCGGAGCTGGAGGAGGCGGGACATCACCCCTTATTATGTGCTTGGTGATGCCCCACTGTGGGAGCGTGTGAATGGATGGCCTTGCGCTACTGTGGTGCTTGCAGGGGGTGTCGAGCATCTCTTCGAAGCTCATGGCAGGTTGCCATGCCTTCTTGCCGGTCTGCCGACGCTTGCTTGCCGGGTCGGCCGCGGGCTCAGTGGCCGCGACGAGCCGATTGTCGGCATTGCGCTTGTTGTTCTGCTTGTTGTGTTGCTGTCGGCTGCTTTCCCGGCCATCTTCGGGGGGGGAATGATATGTCTCCAACGTATCTACAATTTTTGATTGTTCCATTCTATTATATTACCCCTTTTGGATGTTTATGGGCTTTATTTTACATATTTATATCATTTTTGGGACTAACCTACTAATCGGAGGGCCAGCCCATATTGCTGTTTTTTTGCCTATTTCAGTATTTCGAAGAAAAGGAATATCAAACGGAGTCCAAATGGAATGAAACCTTCGGGAGCGTGATTTTTGGAACAAATTTGATCCGGAAAGCTTGGAGTGCCCCGAAAACATCCAGGAGCACCACGAAACAGAATTTCAACCGCCGTAACCTTTTGTATCCGCGAGATCTCATCTTGGAGCCTTCGCCAGCACTCTGCCGGAGGGGGAATCGACCATGGAGGGCTTCTACATCAACATCCTTGCCCCTCTGATGAGTTGTGAGTAGTTTACCACAGACCTACGGGTCCATAGTTATTAGCTAGATGGCTTCTTCTCTCTTTTTGGATCTCAATACAATGTTCTCCCCCTGTCTTGTGGAGATCTATTCGATGTAATCTCTTTTTGCGGTGTGTTTGTCGAGATCCGATGAATTGTGGGTTTATGATCAAGTTTATCTATGAATAATATTTGAATCTTCTCTAAATTCTTTTATGTATGAGTGAGTTATCTTTGCAAGTCTCTTCAAATTATCAGTTTAGTTTGGCCTACTAGATTGATCTTTCTTGCCATGGGAGAAGTGCCTAGCTTTGGGTTCAAT
The DNA here is from genome assembly GCF_018294505.1 of Triticum aestivum. Lineage (NCBI taxonomy): Eukaryota > Viridiplantae > Streptophyta > Magnoliopsida > Poales > Poaceae > Triticum > Triticum aestivum. The sequence continues at coordinate 680,259,568 of NC_057813.1, read as the reverse complement.
CTTGATGTGTTCTTACCCAGTGACAGAAAGGGTTGCAAGACACGTATTGTATTGTTGCCATCGAGGATAACAAGATGGGGTTTATATCATATTGCATGTGTTTATCCCTCTACATCATGTCATCTTGCTTAATGCGTTACTCTGTTCTTATGAACTTAATACTCTAGATGCAAGCAGGAGTCGGACGATGTGTGGAGTAATAGTAGTAGATGTAGGCAGGAGTCGGTCTACTTGTTATGGATGTGATGCCTATATACATGATCATGCCTAGATAATCTCATAACTATGCGCTTTTCTATCAATTGCTCGACAGTAATTTGTTCACCCATCGTAATACTTATGCTATCTTGAGAGAAGCCTCTAGTGAAACCTATGGCCCCCAGGTCTATCTCTTATCATATTTGCTCTCAATCTATCTTTATTTGCATCTTTACTTTTTGCATCTATCTTATAAAATACCAAAAATATATTTATCTTATCATACTATCTTTATTAGATCTCACTTTCGCAAGTGTCCATGAAGGGATTGACAACCCCTTTATTACGTTGGTTGCGAGTTCTCATTTTGTTTGTGTAGGTGCATGGGACTTTTGAGGAGCCTCCTACTGGATTGATACCTTGGTTGTCAAAACTGAGGGAAATACTTACGCTACACTTTGCTGCATCACCCTCTCCTCTTCGAGGAAAACCAACGCAAGCTCAAGACGTAGCAAGAAGAATTTCTGGCGCAGTTGCCGGGGAGGTCTTCACTCAAGTCAAGACATACCAAGTACCCATCACAAACCCATCTCCCTTGCATTTACATTATTTGCCATTTGCCTCTCGTTTTCCTCTCCCCCACTTCACCCTTGTCGTTTTATTCGCCCTCTCTTTCCCAATCTCCTCCTCTCTTTTCGCTTGCCATTTTTTTTGTTTGCTTGTGTGTTGGATTACTTGTTGCCATGGCACAAGATAATACCAAGTTGTGTGACTTCTCAAATAACAATAATAATTATTTCCTTAGTACTCCGATTGCTCCTCCTAATGATGTTGAGTCTTGTGAAATCAATACCGCTTTGCTGAATCTTGTTATGAAAGATCAATTCGCCGGCCTTCCTAGTGAAGATGCCACTACTCATCTAAATAATTTTGTTGATTTGTGTGATATGCAAAAGAAGAAAGATACGGATAACAATATTATCAAATTGAAGTTATTTCCGTTTTCACTTAGAGATCGTGCTAAAATTTGGTTTTCGTCTTTGCCCAAAAAATAGTATTGATTCTTGGAACAAGTGCAAAGATGCTTTTATCTCTAAGTATTTTCCTCCCGCTAAGATCATCACTCTTAGGAACGATATTATGAATTTTAAACAACTTGATCATGAGCATGTTGCCCAATCTTGGGAAAGAATGAAATTGATGCTTCGCAATTGCCCTACTCATGGTTAGAATTTATGGATGATCATACAAAAAATTTATGCCTGTTTAAACTTTGCTTCTAGAAATCTCTTAGATTCGGCCGCCGGAGGCACGTTTATGGAAATTACGTTAGAAGATGCTACAAAATTTCTTGATAATGTTATGGCTAATTATTCTCAATGGCACACCGAAAAATCTTCTAGTAAAAAAGTGCATGCTATAGAAGAAATCAATGTTTTGAGTGGAAAGATGGATGGACTTATGAAGATGTTTGCTACAAAAATACTCCTCTTGATCCCAATGATATGCCTTTGTCTTCCTTCATTGAGAATAATAATGAATCTATGGATGTGAATTTCGCTGGTAGGAATAGTTTTCGAAACAATGCTTATAGAGGAAATTTAATACTATACCGTTCCCTAGTAATCCCTCTAATAATTATGGAAATTCCTACAATAATTCTTATGGTAATTTTAATAAGATGCCCTCTGATTTTGAGAATAGTGTGAAAGAATTTATGATTTCGCAAAAGAATTTTAATGCTTTGCTTGAAGAAAAATTGCTCAAATTTGATGATTTGGCTAGGAACGTTGATAGACTTTCACTTGATGTTAATTCTCTTAAACTTGGATCTTCTTCTCCTAAGCATGATATCAATGAGTCTCTCAAAGTAATGAGAATTTCCATTGACGAGTGCAAGGAAAGAAAGGCTAGATTGTGTGCTAAAAAAGAAAGCTTTATAAAAGCGTGTTCTTCTAGTCTCCGTGACAATAATGATGAGGATCTCAAAGTTATTGATGTGTCTCCGATTAGATCTATGTTTTGCAATATGAATTTTGATGATTATGGGAGTGATGATGAATCAACTTTGCCGCCAAAAATTCGGAATCTTTAGATCTTGATGTTAAATTTGGTAAAAGAGAGATTGGAGAATCTTCAACTTCTAATAATATTGAACGTACTATCTCGGATTTCAAGGAATTATGATAATTGCTCTTTAAAAGGTTGTATTTCCTTATTGCAATCCATTGTTAATTCTCCTCATGCTTATAGTCAAAATAAAGCTTTTACCAAACATATTGTTGATGCCTTGATGCAATCTTATGATGAAAAACTTAATTTGGAAGTTTCTATACCTAGAAAACTTAATGATGAGTGGGAACCTACTATAAAGATTAGAATTAAAGATTATGAGTGTTTTGCTTTGTGTGATTTGGGTGCTAGTGTTTCCACGATTCCGAAAACTTTATGTGATATTCTAGGTTTCCATGATCTTGATGATTGCTCTTTAAATTTGCACCTTGCGGATTCCACCATTAAAAAGCCTATGGGATGTTCTTATTGTTGCAAATAGAAATTTGGTGCCCGTAGATTTTATCGTTCTTGATATAGATTGCAATCTTTCTTGCCCTATTATTCTCGGTAGACCTTTCCTTAGAACGATTGGCGCGATTATTGATATGAAGGAAGGGAACATTAGATTCCAATTTCCTTTAAAGAAAGGCATGGAGCACTTTCCGAGAAAGAAAGTAAAATTACCTTATGAATCTATCATGCGTGCTACTTATGAATTTTGTGCCAAAGATGGCACGAGCTAAATCTATCTTTGCTTTTTATGCCTAGTTAGGGGCGTTAAACGATAGTGCTAGTTTGGAGGCAACCCAATTTTCTTTATGTTTTTTGTTTTTTCTCCTGTTTAGTAATAAATCTTGCATCTACCTTCTGTTTAGATGTGTTTTTATCTTTTAATTAGTGTTTGTGCCAAGTAGAACCTATAGGATAACCTACGATGATAGTTGATTTGATTCTGCTGAAAAACAGAAACTTTGCACGCACGAATATAATTTTGTTAAATCACAGGAACGTGCTCTTGCATTGATTCTTTTTACTGCTGATCAATAAACAAATTTTCCAGTACGTCCTATTTCGGTGGGATTTTTCGAGTTCCAGAAGTTTGCGTTAGTTACAGATTGCTACAGACTGTTCTGTTTTTAACAGATTCTGTTTTTCGTGTGTTGTTTGCTTATTTCAATGCATCTATGGCTAGTATGTAAGGTTATGAACCATAGAGAACTTGGAATACAGTAGGTGTAACACCAAAATAAATAAATAATGAGTTCATTACAGTACCTTATGTGGTGGTTTTGTTTTCTTTCACTAACGGAGCTTATAGGATTTCATGTTGAGTTTTGTGTTGTGAAGTTTTCAAGTTTTGGGTAAAGCTTTTATGGACTATGGAATAAGGAGTGGCAAGAGCCTAAGCTTGGGGATGCTTGTGGCACCCCAAGATATTCAAGAATAGCCAAAAGCCTAAGCTTGGGGATGCCCCGGGAAGGCATCCCCTCTTTCGTCTTCGTTCATTGGTAACTTTACTTGGAGCTATATTTTTATTTGCCACATGATATGTGTTTTGCTTGGAGCGTCGTGTATTATATTAGTCTTTCCTTTTTAGTTTATCACAATCATCCTTGATGTACAGAAATTTTGGGGGAATCCTTTTTATTAGAATTTGCTAGAATACGCCATGTGCTTCAGTTATATCTTTTGAGCTTGAGAGTTTTTGCTCTAGTGCTTCACTTATATCTTTTAGAGCATGACGGTGGCTTGATTTTATAGAAATTATTAGTCTCTCATGCTTCAATTATATTATTTTGAGAGTCTTTTAGAACAGCATGGAATTTTCTATGGTTATAAAATTGGTCCTAGAATGGTAGGCATCCAAGTTGGGTATATAAAAACTATCATAGGAAGTGAATTAGATGCTATGATCAATTTGATACTTGATAATTGTTTTGAGATATGGAGGTAGGGATATTAAAGTCATGTTAGTTGGGTGATTATGAATTTAAAGAATGCTTGTGTTGAAGTTAGCAAGTCCCGTAGCATGCAAGTATGGTTAAAGTTGTGTAACAAATTTGAAACATGGAGTGTACCTGGCTTGTGCATCCTTATGAGTGGCGGTCGGGGACGAGCGATGGTCTTTTCCTACCAATCTACCCCCTAGGAGAATGCGTGTAGTGCTTGATTTTTGATGACTTCTAAATTTTTTCAATAAGTATATGAGTTCTTTTGACTAATGTTGAGTCCATGGATTATACGCACTTTTACCTTTCCACCATTGCTAGCCTCTTCGGTACCATGCATTGCCCTTTCTCACCTTGAGAGTTGGTACAAACTTTGCCGGTGCATCCAAACCCCGTGATACGGTACGCTCTATCACACATAAACCTCCTTATATCTTCCTCAAAACAGCCACCATACCTACCTATTATGGCATTTCCATAGCCATTCCAAGATATATTGCCATGCAACTTTCCACCGTTCCTTTCATCATCATCATGACATACTTTACTTTTGTCATATTGCCATTGCATGATCATGTAGTTGACATCGTATTTTTGGCAAAGCTACCATGCATTATTTTCATACATGTCACTCTTGATTCATTGCACCATCCCGGTACACCACTAGAGGCATTCATATAGAGTCATATCTTGTTCTAGTTTCGAGTTGTAATTCATATGTTGTAATCAATAAAAGTGTGATGATCATCATTATTAGAGCATTGCCCAAAAAGAAAAAAAGAAAATGAAGAAAGGCCAAAAGAAAAAAAAAGGCCAAAGAAAAAAAAAGAAAAAAAGAAAATAAAATTAAAATAAAAATAAAAAGGGCAACGCTACTATATCTTTTTCCACACTTGTGCTTCAAAGTAGCACCTTGTTCTTCATGTAGTGAGTCTCATATATTGTGCTTCAAAGTAGCACCATGTTTTTCATATAGTGAGTCTCATAGGTTGTCTTTTTCATACTAGTGGGAATTTTTCATTATAGAACTTGGCTTGTATATTCCTACGATGGGCTTCCTCAAATGAACTAGGTCTTCGTGAGCAAGCAAGTTGGATGCACACCCACTAGTTTTCTTTTGTTGAGCATTCATTTATAGCTCTAGTGCATCCGTTGCATGGCAATCCGTACTCCTCATGTTGACATCAATTGATGGGCATCTCCATAGCCCGTTGATTATCCTCGTCAATGTGAGACTTTCTCCTTTTTTGTCTTCTCCACACAATCCCCATCATTAAATTCTATTCCACCCATAGTGTTATATCCATGGCTCACGCTCATGTATTGCGTGAAGGTTGAAAAAGTTTGAGATTATTTAAGTATGAAACAATTGCTTGACTTGTCATCGGGGGTATAGAAGTTGGGAACATCTTTGTGTGACGAAAATGAAGCATAGCCTAACTATATGATTTTGTAGGGATGAACTTTCTTTTGCGATGTTATTTTGAGAAGACATGATTGCTTTGATTAGTATGCTTGAAGTGTTACTATTTATTTTATCAAAATGATCTTTTATTTTGAATCATTTGGATCTGAACATTCATGCCACAATAAAGAAAATTACATTGAGAATTATGCTAGGTAGCATTCCACATCAAAAATTCTGTTTTTATCATTTACCTACTCGAGGACGAGCAGGAATTAAGCTTGGGGATGCTTGATACGTCTCCAACATATCTATAGTTTTTGGTTGTTCCATGCTATTATATTACCACTTTTGGATGTTTATGGTCTTTATTTTACACATTTATATCATTTTTGGGACTAACCTACTAACCGGAGGCCCAGCCTGTATTGTTGTTTTTTTGCCTATTTCAGTATTTCGAAGAAAAGGAATATCAAACGGAGTCCAAACGGAATGAAACTTTCAGGAGTGTGATTTTTGGAACGAACAAGATCCAGAGGACTTGGAGTGCAAGTCAAGAAGAAGCCAAGGGTGCGCCCCCCTGTCTCGTGGGCCCCTCGGGCGGCCACCGACGTACTTCTTCCTCCTATATAAGCCTACGTACCCCGAAAACATCCATGGAGTAACCGAAACACAATTTCCACCGCCGTAACCTTCTGTATCCACGAGATCCCATCTTGGAGCCTTCGTCGGCACTCCGCCGGAGGGGGAATCGACCACGGAGGGCTTCTACATCAACACCATAGCCCCTTCGATGAGTTGTGGGTAGTTTACCACAGACCTTCGGGTCCATAGTTATTAGCTAGTTGGCTTCTTCTGTCTTTTTGGATCTCAATACAATGTTCTCCCTCTCTCTTGTGGAGATCTATTTGATGTAATCTCTTTTTGCGGTGTGTTTGTCGAGATCCGATGAATTGTGGGTTTATGATCAAGTTTATCTATGAGAAATATTTGAATCTCCTCTGAATTCTTTTTTGTATGATTGCAAGTCTCTTCGAATTATCAGTTTGGTTTGGCATACTAGATTGATCTTTCTTGCCATGGGAGAAGTTCTTAGCTTTGGGTTCAATCTTGAAGTGTCCTTACCCAGTGACAGAAAGGGTTGCAAGGCACGTATTGTATTGTTGCCATCGAGGATAAAATAGATGGGGTTTATATCATATTGCATGATCTTATCCCTCTACATCATGTCATCTTGCTTAATGTGTTACTCTGATCTTTATGAACTTAATACTCTAGATGCAGGCAGGAGTCGGTTGATGTGTGGAGTAATAGTAGTAGATGTAGGCAGGAGTCGTTCTACTTGTTGTGGACGTGATGCCTATATACATGATCATGCCTAGATAATCTCATAACTATTCGCTTTTCTATCAATTGCTCGACAGTAATTTGTTCACCCACCGTAATACTTATGCTATCTTGGGAGAAGCCTCTAGTGAAACCTATGGCCCCCGGGTCTATCTTTTATCATATTTGCTTTCAATCTACTTTTATTTGCATCTTTACTTTTTGCATCTATATTATAAAATATCAAAAATATATTTATCTTATCATACTATCTCTATCAGATCTCACTTTTGCAAGTGGCCGTGAAAGGATTGAAAACCCCTTTATTGAGTAGGTTGCGAGTTCTTTGTTTGTTTGTGTAGGTGCGTGGGACTTTTGAGGAGCCTCCTACTAGATTGATACCTTGGTTCTCAAAAACTGAGGGAAATACGTACGCTACTATTGCTGCATCACCCTTTCCTCTTCAAGGAAAACCAACGCAAGCTCAAGGCGTAGCAATGAACAGGAGCCCGTGGATGAACAGTCGCGGGTGGAGGCTGGCGGAGGTCGACGGTGGATGAACAATAGCCCGTGGAGCCTGGAGGAGGTCGACGATGGAGATGAACAGTATCCCGTGGAGTCCCGTTTTGCGGTACGCCACACACCTCCCGATGAGAAGGACCCCCGTTTTGACCGTAGCGCTCCAACACAAGTCTGTTTCGTCTGTTTTGCACTATGCCACACCCCTCCCGATCAACAGGACCCCCGTTTCGACCGTAGGAGGTCCGTTTCCTCCATTTTGCGGTAAGCCAGACCCCTCCCGATTAACAGGATCCCATTTCAAACGTGGCCGGTCGAACACAAGGCCCTTTCCTCCGTTGTGCGGTACGCCAGGCCTCGTTTCCATCGCCTGTTCTCTCCAAGCCCTCCAGATAAAGACGACGACGCATTCTGTTCCGACCCAGCCGGTTGCCTCCCCATGAACATGACGACGATGCTGTTTCTCCGTTCCGAACCAGCCATGTACACGAGCCTTGGCCGTACGTATGCACGAGTAGGCGTTCGAGACCCCGCCCGTATGTATGTATGTGGCCGTATTTTCTTTCTCGCACACTGGCCGTTGTACGTACGTGTATATGCTACGTGCACGCCTCCACTACGACACGTGCGCGCCTCTACTAAGACACATGCGTGCCTCTACATCGACCGATATGTACATACACGTTCACAACCAGAATGACAACGCTGCGTATGCTTCAACCAGGTGGGTCCCGACTGTCAGGCACTTCCTTGCGTGCGAAGATGTAGCTGGTGGGTCCCAGCAGTCAGGGTGGCAAATCATTTTTTTCCCGGACGCACTTCCTTGCATGCGAAGATGTAGCTGGTGGGTCCCAGCAGTCAGGGGGGAAACATTTTTTTCGTGAAATAAGGTGCCCCGTCCGGTGGGTCCCTGCTGTGAGGTGGAGGAATAATTATTTTGCGTGTAATAAGGAGGCACTTCCTTGCGGCCGCCGTGGACCTAGTTGTCAGCCTCTCCACGTACAGTACTCTTCCAATGGAAGTCGTTCCTTGACCACGTTGACCACGCCGCGCCGAGAATACCAGGGCGCTGGACGACGGTGAGGCCTAGGAAGGGGACGACGCAGAGCCGGGGAAGACGCGGCAGTGGATGCCCACTCGTAGAGGTGTATGAGGGTTCACTCGTTCGGCTGCGGTGTGAGGCTGTCGTCGCCTCAGAATAACAGGGGGTGTGGGTGAGTAGAGGGATGGCCTGGCCAGCGGCGGGAGTAGTAGGGGGCAGTGAGGACTCCACGGCATCACAACCGGCCACAAGAGGCAGGAGCACGTGGCACGACCGGGGCTGCTTTGGGCGGCTGGAGCAAGAAGACCAGAGGTTGAAGAAGCACTACAGCGTTGGATGGACATCGTACGGTAACTGGAGCTAGAATCTTTCATATTGACTAAGTTGACAAAGCCCTCCGTCCCCGTCAACTTAGTAGGCCCACAAGTCAGCCTCCCGCCAAGGTGGGACCCACCTAGCAGGGGGAGTATTCATTTTTTTCTGCTTAATAAGGAGGCACTTCTGGTGTGTCCGAGCTGACAGCGGGGGGAACGTTTTTTTTGCGAAATATGGTGGCCCGTTAGGTGGATCCTAGCAGTCAGGGGGAACGTTTTTTTGCAAAATACGGTGGCCCGTCCAGTGGGTCCCTACTGTCAGGTGAAGGAATCATTATTTTCCGCGTAATAAGGAGGCACTTCCTTGTTGCGGCCGTGGACCCAGCTGTAAGCCTCTCCACGTACAGTACACTTCTGATGGAAGTCGTTCCTTGACCAAGTTGACCACGCCACGTTCCGTTGCATGCATGCGTCCATGGGCGTGGTGCGTCCCCACTGTCAGCCTCTCACGTACAGTCATCTTCCGACGACTCTCGGTTGTTGACCATGTTGACCACACCGTGCCGAGCGCACCATGGCCGGTGGATGATGGCGAGGCCCCAGATTGGAACGACCCAGAGATGGGGAAGATGGGGAAGTGGAGTCGCAGATGGAGAGGGGTGGGAAACTTGTCTGGTTCAGGTGCGCGGCAGCACAGCCGCGGTGCCGCCCACGGGAGACAGGAGCAAGAACAGAGGTTGAAGAAGGAGCAAGGCTGTTGGATTAACATCTAGCGGTCCAGCTGCTAGAATTATTTGTTGTTTAAGTTGACAAAGCCCTGCGTACACATCCGTTTAATAGGCCCACAAGTCAGCCACAAACTCTGACGGGTCCCAGCTGTAAACGGGATGAATAATTTTTTTCGCAAAACAAGGTCGCACTTCCTTCCGTGCGAAGATACAGCCGGTGGGTCCCAGCTGTCAGGTGGAGAAAACATTTTTTCCAGCTTAATAAGGATGAACTTTCCTTGCGTGCGACCATGGACCTCGTGGGTCCCAGCCGTCAGGCTCTCCACGTATAGTCCTCTTCCGATGACTCTCGTTTGTTGACCACACCGCACCGAGCGCAGCGAGGCGATGGACGACGGCGAGGCCCCGGACAGGAATGACTCGAAGATGGGAAGACGCGGCAGTGGAGTCGCAGATTGAGAGGGGGAGAAGGGTTATAACTGGTTCTGGTGCGGCGTGGGGTTGCAGTCAGTGGAGAATAATAGGAGGTGTGGAGGGGTGGAGGGATAGCCTGGCCGGCGGTGGGGTAGCGCTTCGCAGCGATGCGTGCTAAGCAGAGCCGCTAGCCACCGGAGGGTGGACCAGGCGGTCCCGGTGACGCTGGAGGAAGAAGACGAGAGATTGAAGGTGCATGCCGGCCGTTGGATATAAATCCAATGGCTGTGGATGTCACAATCATTTGTTTACCAAGTTGACAACGCCCTGCGTAGGCTTTGACCTATTGGCCCACATGTCAGCCTGCAAAAATATGGCATATATTTAACCCATGTTTTCTAGAATGTAAAGTCCATTTGCCGGGCTGGGTGAACAAATAATTTAGCGTCAATCAGGCCCATTTATATTTTCTAAGAAATCCCAGCCCACTTGCACTTCCTTGAAATACACGAATTAGCTGGGCTCGTTATATATATAATGTTATGTTAGAAGGAGCAACTCATATCTAAGAATAAACCGGAGAGGCACATTATATATATATATATATATATATATAATTAACAAATTTGCGAGTTATTGCTCAAAATAAAAATGAGCGCATTATTATTAAATTGGTCCTTAAAATCTTCGCAAGCTTTTGTACGCAATCACCAGGATTTTCCTTGCCTGTGAGTTAAAAACAACTAGGATTTTCCTTGCCAACTTCTGTTAAACATTTACTTTTATAAGTTAATAACACGTGCGATGTTTTTATAATGTATATACAAGTCTCTATAAAATATACGATAATAATAATAATATAAATATATATAACGTGGTTAGAAGGGAAAACATAAATTGGGCACGGCATTATTATTCCCATAGGTCGGTATGGACCTCAAAAAATAAGTTGAAACCACTGTCTCTATATGTCGTGGGCTATGCATGTTAAAATACAGAACCTAGGCCTAGCTGATACTTGTTCGCCCTCTGGAAAAAAATGATACCAGATCCCTTAGCGAACTGGATTAAAGAGGGGGCAGGCGGCACGACTGAAGAAGCACATCAGGAGCGATTTTTTTTCTTCAGTGGATGGCTCTCGATAGCATTTTTTACTTGCCTGTGCACCATACAACTTGTATTTTTAGCCTTCCAGTCCGTCATGGTGGACCAGCAGCCCATTTGCTGGGCGGGCCAACCTACAGAAACCAGAACTCGATTTTTCATCAAGCCCCAAAAACAACGCAGTACTATGTTTGTTTTGAGGCCAAAAACATTACGACAGGGGTTGAGAGGGGGAGAGGGGAAGACAGAGTAATAAAAAGATTAAAAAAAGCTGATGTGCCGTTGCTGCCCTAACAAACAGGTGCAATTCTTCTCAGGAAGAAGGTGTGTCGTTGACATCCACACGTCACATACCCCACAGTAGGCATACTAACAAGTTCACACACAAATACAATAGAAAAGGTAAACATTTGTATCAAACTCAGGTTCACATGACACGTTCATATTCATAGCCAACATTCACTATCAACAACTTAAAAGACTCATATATACACAAGCTCAGCATATCTATGCATCCAAATGATTGATAGATCGCACGACAATATTCATACATAATTCACAAAAAGATTCAGATATACACATGTTCAGTATGTTTATGCATCCATATGATTGAGATTACAACTAATATGATCCATGGACGAACTTTAATTACCTAGGGTACATACTGGTAAATGATGTTCAGTCGGAGGTACTTCTTGCTAAAATTAATTCTTGTACGAGTAAACTTTCGAGTACATAAGAGGCAGCACAGACAATCTGAACTTTGCTTGTAGGTTTATCCTCAAATACTGGCCTCGTGCCGAGCGAGGTTTGAGCAACTTGGCCACTACTTTCATCCAACTAGTTTACTGGCTCATCTTGGTCCTGTAGCTCACCAAAATTCTACATTGCAGACGAGAAAGGAGGCGGTTGAGAAAATGAACCACCCAAAATTTTTGTGCAGTTCAACTGAAATGGAGCATCCCTGGCATGCAGACTGATAAAGTGCCAGATCAATATACGCGTCAACCAACTTGTCTGGAATCTTTAGACTCCATCCCATACAGTTCGCTACCATATCTGCCGATAACCAAAAGGCACAAGTTGGGACCAAAGACTGGACTGTGTTCTTCTGGGCTATGCGCCAAGCAATATTTTTGGCGTTCACTCTCCTAATAATTGGGAGTTTGATAACTGGTTGACGCCGGTTCATACTCGAATGAATATAAGCATTTCTTGTCAACATCGATGCTTGTATGAGTGAACTTTGGAGTACATAGCAGCAACATAAGTATCTGTCCATCTGATCATTTTGTGCAATTCTATTGAAACCACCCAATGCAATGATTTGCTTGCGAGCTCAGGATCCAAGTTACTCCTTTATAAAATCGGCAAACAGTAGCACAATACCAAATTACCAATACATGACATGCACAATAATCATGATAAAGACCAGTACCAACCTGTGTGAGGTAGCATATCAATTACTATTTTCTTTGACTGGAAGCCGAGATTGTGAAGCGACTGACAGCAAAGGAAGAAAGCAAGACGAGATTAGCGACTGACAAGAAAAGGTCAAAAGCTGTTGAGGCAATGAAGCACCCAATGTTTTTGTGCAGTTCCACCAAAATTGAGCATCCCTGTTGGCACATATATTGAGAATGTGAGATTACTATAATTGTGGGACTAGTTGATGAAACATACACTAACAAATAGAAGCACCCTCATTATCTTAATTGGTAAAGTTAGCAACATAGTAATCTTACTTAAAGAGAGAGATTAGTTTATTTAATCAGTGCCAATTAGCTCAACACTCAAAGCATTGCCATTTATCCTAGGTTGCAAAATTTTAACGTGCAAAAATAAAGGAGTTTCTCATGACAGTAGCACGATACAAATAGAGATGACAGCAAACTAATATGGATGAAGGCTTTAGGCCCATAACAACCTGAGAAAAAAAGCTTATTCATGTAGTCCCATAAGAGATTCTAAAAAACTCACTGGAATCACTCAATAGTATATTTTTTTGTGCACTTCAAATCTATGATTGAAATCACTCTTGTTTACCAGTGCTGAGATTATATCGAAAGATTATCAAGAACTTCCAGCAGGGTTAAAGCACTGGCTGGGATACAGTTTATTGTATTGTCTTGTGTAGTTTCACTAAAATGTATGATTGGCACAACATGATCCCTGTTTGCACAAGTAGAAACAAGGTGAAACCTTCCTTAACTTAGTAAGAAAGGATAGGAAGACATTAGCGTATCTATTTATATATAAAAAGTAATTGATGGGTTAGTTAGAGAATTAGTCTAGAAAATTCTACGTTAATTAGAAAATATCGGCCCTCGATCTGGTGGGTCTTCTAAAATTATAATTCTATAACCGTTAGATATGTGTAACATATTCCATTATTTAAAAAAAAAGATATTTAGGCCATAGGTCAGTTTTTCTTTGGACATGGTAACGTGTCACACCTGTCTCTCTCGTAAAAAATCAAACTCGCTTTTCACATCAATTGATTTAAGTAATCAACCATAGCTGATAGATTACCATTCTATGCCAAACACGTGGATACATCAAACCCACATTTGTTTTTCTTTGTCCGATCTTTCCAAAAAAAACTACCATCAAAGTCCTCTTTATGTGCCGCGCACACCTCCGTGAACTTACGAATTCCCGTGAGGGAAACCAAGTTTTTCATGTGTGTGTTTCCGGCCGGTCGAAAATCAATCAGCATATGCTAATTATACCGTACAAGTACGTACATACGTGAACATATGTGCTATGGCAGAAAGAGTTAATTCCCGTACGAGACAAGTTTACGTCCATGTGTATTTTTGATCGGCGGCCAAACAATTATCTAGCTAGACCAAGCTGTTTCGCATCCATATGTATTTTTAGTGAGCCAGAAATTAGTCAGCTTGCTAATGCGTACATATGGACGTCTTGTAGTAGGCAGAGTTAATATAAGATCAGGCCTAAGTTAACTTAGGAAAATGTGTTTTTTCGGCCGGCGGCTACACAATCATCTAGCTAGCGTGGTTACCTTTCGCTTAGGAAGAATTAATCAACTTTGTTGCTTTCTCTCTACGCGCATGTTGAGGCCAGTTCAATTCTTCCATCCATGGAGCGCCTAAGACATGTGTTTTTGGACCTATGTTCTCTTATTAGATAGTGGAAAGAATGGGACACCCTCAGCAGATATTTCTTGCTTTTATGATTTAGGTATCCCACTGCACATATATGCTGAAACAAAGACAAGATGCAACTTTTCTTTTGCTTAAGTTCAACTGTTAAGACTTATCTGAATATGGTATGATATTTCGGAATGCCAACTTGTGAGTGTTGCCTAATATTTGTACATGCTGGCATCTTCATATAGTTCAAAATATGCTATGAGATTCATAATGCTTTGAAAGATATTGGCAATTCATTCAAAACTGAAATTCTATTGTAATATGTCTACCTGTTGGCACCTCTGTATTCTAGAATGAGATACTATAATGCTCTTCCATGACAGCATATAGAGGCACCCATCAGAATCTCTTTAGTGCGCCAATATGAAAAGCTCATGAGTAACCGATACAACACAAATCCATATGTATGTTTCCATAAAGCTAATCTGGATGTCATATCTCGAGTTAAGAATTAATTAATATGTTCATTGAGACATTGGCAAAACAAATAACGATCTAATAGAGCCATAAAAACTTAACAACATTAATATCCCTAATTGATTTTTTTCTAGAACAATTGTTTTACCATAGGATCAATCACCTTGCGTAGAGGTTAAGGCCAAATGGATTACTGAAATGCATGTAAATCGCCATTATTTCTTTATTTCCCTATATACAAAACTTGCAAATATTAATTGTACACATGTCGATAATTAATAAGAAAATTTGTAATTTTACATAGTTCCTAAGAACTATACCTATGCCTACAAAAACCAATAAAAACAATTATTACCGTGTGCTTAGAGGAAAAAACTATTAAAATACAGCAACACGCTAGAGAGGCCAAAAAGCATTAATTGTGCAATGAATTCAATAATGAAGAATTAAAGTGGCTGCAATATGCATACCATGTAGGTACATGATTAATCTGAAATGTATATATATTCAAATTTCAATCAGAAAAGCAAATATATCTAAGACGAAGTTATGCTTATGAAAAAGAATCATTTTGTAAATGTTACTAAAGTTGGCCCCAATATTTCGTCAGGCAAAAACAAATATACTTCTCTACATAGAGGGCTAATATATAGACTACGTAAATTACATTTCTAAAATCCCAGCCCGCGCATCGAGCGGGCCACTATGCTAGTTACTCTAACAGTAGCACTATTATGGCAATAAATTGACATGCAAAACAATAGCACTATTATGTCATGATACTAATAATATTCCCTTCCTGCTCCACCACATGATTCACCTCCATAGACAAACATACACACGTACATGATTCAGCATAGGGTCCTACTAAAGATTTGTTTAACTCCGACAGGAAAATTATGCAGCAATAAATTAGTGGTACTTAAGTACTCCTAATTAATTAAGTGAGACAACATAAGTGGAAGGGCTCCCTGGAGGATCGTCTCACATGTAAGGTAGTCGTTGCCGGAGCCCTTGAATGGCCTCGACTAAGGCCTCTGGCTTCAGCAAGATCGCCTTGGCACTGTTTATTCTTTTTCTTCTTCCTCTTCATGCTCTATTTCTCTTTCTCCTCACCAGTTGGTGAAACCAAGTACGACTGGCCTTCTATTTTAGAATTGGTTTTGTCAGTGAGGGAGTACAAGTGTACTAGTAAAAAATAGCATTATTTTCTCACGGCAGTCGGAAAATAGAGATGAACACATGCATTAAATATCATTCTTACCTAAAGGAAGGTTATGGCGCCAATATGGATTATGACGATTGGAATACAGATCTCCCTTTGTGCAGTTCCACCGAAATGAACCAACTGTTCCATTCTGACATTCCAGTTAAACAGCACAAAAGTCACTTCTTTTAAGAAGACTTTTGTGCAGTGCACCAAAAGGTCACAACAACAACTAGGTGAATTGGATATCCCTGTTTGCACAAAAAGGTATAGAGGAAACAGTAAGTCTCAAACAATTACAGGCAAAAACATTTGGCTAAACTTGTCATGGCTTATAACAGTGGCATGGCTTCATTTTTACCAGGGACATTAGATTAAGAACAGCTAAATATTTGGTATAAGGGCATGGGACAGTGGGTGCACCAGCAGTCCAGCACCATGTACCTAAACAGGGGCATAAAGTGGTGATTTATAGTTTGTTGCCCATTTTTGTTCACTCTAGCCACCTACTCCTATGTGTGGATAGCAAATCTAGTCCTGGTCATACCACTGTGTACATCGTTACCCCTATATTTCCCTTTTTGACCAAGAGACTGGTTGGATGACCAGGCTGTACTACTTTCACCCCCTTTCCTTCCTGTTTGTACCAAGTCCGATGTACGTACCAAATTCCCCCACCCCACTTTATTTCTTGTTTGAACCAAGTACTCCCTCCGTCCAGAATTACTTGTCATCAAAATGGATGTGTCTAGAACTAAAATACATCTAGATACATCCATTTCAATGACAAGTATTTCCGGACGGAGGGAGTACAAGATTCGACTCCATGAAGTAGCTTTACCTCTACAATAGAAGAAGAAAAATAGGTGACATTGGACCATCCGATCGAGATGGGCTGAGAGGTAGAAAATGATGCACATGCAGCGACGTAGCAAGCTGGGGAAGTAGAGCTAAGGCGGTTTCGAATGAAGATATACCTGAAGGTCGTCGGGATGTGGATAGGTGGGCGGCGGGAGGCTGGATCCGCCCACAGGCAACGACGAAGGGATTGGAGGACCTCCCGCGCCGGTGCTCGGCCAGAGATAACGGTGCGGCCGGCAGTGGGTCTCCTCCCTCGATGTCGACGACGGCCTAAACGCTGCCCCTCCTCCCCTTCACCGGCAGAGGGGGATACGTCCGGATCTGTAACCAGCGGTGAGGATAGAAAGACAGTGTTTTTTGAAGGGAGAAAGATAGTGTTACCACCCATATCTTGTTTAGCTCTGGAGAGGATGAGAGTGTCTGAATAGAGCAACCCTAGCAAGCAAGCACGGAGGCTCCGACCTATATATATACGTAGTGGGGTAGTTTTCCTTTTTCACTCCATCAAAACAATTGTTTAAAATTGTGTACTACATGACAGGTCGCGTTTTTTTGTAGTTGTTGATTGTTTTTTGAGATAGTTACCCGCTTGTTCCAAGTGGTGTTACGGTGTGCCAGGTCGCACTTTGTATCGTTCAAGTCTGGTAC
The DNA here is from genome assembly GCF_018294505.1 of Triticum aestivum. Classification (NCBI taxonomy): domain Eukaryota; kingdom Viridiplantae; phylum Streptophyta; class Magnoliopsida; order Poales; family Poaceae; genus Triticum; species Triticum aestivum. The sequence continues at coordinate 680,242,202 of NC_057813.1, read as the reverse complement.
TACAAGTCCCTCCATTAAATGAACAACCACCCCCTCGTAAAAATTGTGAACAAGCCCACAGCTAAAATTAGCGAAAACGTGGGTTGCCCCAACATGCATTATTATTTATATTTCTACTCCCTCCGTTCCTAAATATAAGTCTTTTTTATTAGCCACACCTAAGACAAGAATTTTTTTATTAGCAGTGAACCCCACATGTCATAGACACAAAAATTGTGGCAAGATTCCCTTAGGAAAGCCAAAGTGTGTCTAACAATTTGAGCAACTCAAGTTAGGCAAGTGTGGCAAGTGTGGGAAAAATAATGTGGCAACATAAGACAAACATAGTCACAATCCAAACAGCCCCGTAATTTTTTGTGACATGCATGAAAATTTGGTTAGTTAAATTTATAGTCAAAATTTGGCAAGGTGCATCAAATCAACACATGCAAGTATCAAAAGGAAAGTCATGGCATGCATGCATGCATTGTACTCCCTCCATTTCCAAATATAAGTCTTTTTAGAGATTGCAACAAGTGACTACATACGAAGCAGAATATGTCTACATACATCTGTATGTTGTAGTCCATTTGAAATGTGTAAAAAGACTTATATCGAGTGAAGTGCTTTGATGTGTCGCGTCAACTCGTACAAGACTGAGAAGTTTGATTACTACAATGCCCTCTCCCTCGCGGACTGAGCTTCGGTGCCTTAACCGCACCTGCCTTTGGCTGCATGACTGGAAGGCCAACCACCTGTTAGGCCCACCTATCATAGACGCAAAGGCAGGAGCAGTAAGTAGAAGCTTTCTCTACACGCTATCCCTCCTGCACGAGGTGGACGGACATGCAGCAGTGTATTCGATACTGTAGAAGTAGGAGTACCATCATTGTTCATCTTCTCGAAGAGGCGAAGAGCCAAGCGCAACCCGAACATGGCAGTTGCCAACGCTAGCGTGGTGCGGTGCCTTGGAGCACGCATATAGTAGCCAGGCTCTTGCATCAGACAAAATTGCTATTTGAGCCCACTATTGAAGTAGTACTAGTACTTGCTACTCCCACCATCTAGGTGAGTAAGTCATTGAATTTGTAGCTAAGCTTCCCTCATTGAATTGTTTAACAATTAAACTCCATCATCCATTGGTTGATACTCATTCTGCATAGGTCCACGCGCTTAGCACCGTTTCCTCCTGGGGTCACCAATGTTTATTTGCTAATTAATAGCATTGCATGCAATGAACTAGCCACTGCATGTTGTGTTTGGTAGTCTCAAGTCATTAAAAGCATGCACACCTCTCATCTCTTATTGCTTGATATGTCAAGAAACAAGAAACAAGGTAGAAGTTAATGCACCGCACCTAAGTGTTTTGGGACTATTTGGTTTTTGTAAGATGACTTACACACCTAGACGGAGGGAGTAGTATATCCCTATAAACCGGAAAGGAGTACTTGCCCTTCTAGAGATTTCAACAAGTGACTAGACTACACCGCGTGCAGTACCCCCTCCCTTCCGGTTTATAGGGCTCAAATCTCAAATCTCATGAACCAAGGAATTTTGCGATTGGAGGAATGTATCACGTACTTTACAAAACGACCCTAATTAAACTCATGCATTAATTACGTAGTTCTCTCGTTTTCCTCTTCGCCTTGGTCGCGGTGCACAATATTGAGCACTCCTATATGACTAGCCGCTCTATCTACATGCAAGACTTCAAAGCATCCGGGCCTGCATGCCATCCACCAAATCACAGCGAGGTGCTACAGTCGAGACTCACCTGTCACCCCGGTGTGGCCGTCATGACCCATCATATCACAAAACCCACACCTTTACCAGCAGTGGTAAGGTGGCCTCCAAGTTGGACTGGACGAAGCAACCATCATTTCACTGGAACACTTGTTGAAGTCCTTTCTTCCCTTTCTTGAAGAAAACCTCACTCTAGGCTACTCACTTCTGCCATTTTCTTTTGTACCGACGAAGGAAAGGTGGGCGAATCAGTTATGCTACTATATTTTTGTTCCAAGAATCTTCTTTTTGTGAAGCACCGACCGATTCTCACAACCTATTCTTTTCCCTTTTTCATTGCGGTTGTGGTTTCCTTTTGATTGCTTTTTGTTTGTCAGTTCATTGATGGATGCTGGAGCACTAGGCAAAGAGTTGCCGGTGGACAACCCACTGGAGACAGCGATCTCCAGGAAGCGAGCACCGACCAACGAGTTGACCATGTTGGCGGGCCAACCCATGGAGACGAAGAACTCCAAGAAACAAGCACTGGCCAAAGAGTTGACGATGTTGGTGGACGAACTCCTCATAGAAAGTTGGAAGAACAGCAAGGGCCCCACCATGCCTACCCCAGAAACTCTGATGGCCACCTATGCGAGGCTCATGGCTGAGTTTGAGGAGATAGTCGCCGTTGAGAAGCGGTATTCCCCTGGCAAGGTGATGGCCCCCATCGAGGACGAGGAGATGGCCCCCGGAGGGATGAGATCACCCGGTGAGCTGCACAAGGTTAAAAATAATGGCTTATCAACATAGTTGTGGTTTTTGGTTATTTGCATGTGCTTGCTAATATGTTAGGGTTGTGCAGGTGCCGGTGGACGTCCTTGATGATTCCGATGTCGCGGCCCATCCGGTGGACAACGCCCCAGAGATCGTTTTCGATGTCGCGGCATGTCCTGTTGGCATCGCCCCGGAGATCGATTCCGATGTCGCTGTCCATCCAGTGGACATCGCACCAGAGATCGATTCCGATTACGTTGTCAGTCCTGTGGACATCACCCCAAAAAGCATTAATTGTGCAATGAATTCAATAATGAAGAATTAAAGTGGCTGCAATATGCATACCATGTAGGTACATGATTAATCTGAAATGTATATATATTCAAATTTCAATCAGAAAAGCAAATATATCTAAGACGAAGTTATGCTTATGAAAAAGAATCATTTTGTAAATGTTACTAAAGTTGGCCCCAATATTTCGTCAGGCAAAAACAAATATACTTCTCTACATAGAGGGCTAATATATAGACTACGTAAATTACATTTCTAAAATCCCAGCCCGCGCATCGAGCGGGCCACTATGCTAGTTACTCTAACAGTAGCACTATTATGGCAATAAATTGACATGCAAAACAATAGCACTATTATGTCATGATACTAATAATATTCCCTTCCTGCTCCACCACATGATTCACCTCCATAGACAAACATACACACGTACATGATTCAGCATAGGGTCCTACTAAAGATTTGTTTAACTCCGACAGGAAAATTATGCAGCAATAAATTAGTGGTACTTAAGTACTCCTAATTAATTAAGTGAGACAACATAAGTGGAAGGGCTCCCTGGAGGATCGTCTCACATGTAAGGTAGTCGTTGCCGGAGCCCTTGAATGGCCTCGACTAAGGCCTCTGGCTTCAGCAAGATCGCCTTGGCACTGTTTATTCTTTTTCTTCTTCCTCTTCATGCTCTATTTCTCTTTCTCCTCACCAGTTGGTGAAACCAAGTACGACTGGCCTTCTATTTTAGAATTGGTTTTGTCAGTGAGGGAGTACAAGTGTACTAGTAAAAAATAGCATTATTTTCTCACGGCAGTCGGAAAATAGAGATGAACACATGCATTAAATATCATTCTTACCTAAAGGAAGGTTATGGCGCCAATATGGATTATGACGATTGGAATACAGATCTCCCTTTGTGCAGTTCCACCGAAATGAACCAACTGTTCCATTCTGACATTCCAGTTAAACAGCACAAAAGTCACTTCTTTTAAGAAGACTTTTGTGCAGTGCACCAAAAGGTCACAACAACAACTAGGTGAATTGGATATCCCTGTTTGCACAAAAAGGTATAGAGGAAACAGTAAGTCTCAAACAATTACAGGCAAAAACATTTGGCTAAACTTGTCATGGCTTATAACAGTGGCATGGCTTCATTTTTACCAGGGACATTAGATTAAGAACAGCTAAATATTTGGTATAAGGGCATGGGACAGTGGGTGCACCAGCAGTCCAGCACCATGTACCTAAACAGGGGCATAAAGTGGTGATTTATAGTTTGTTGCCCATTTTTGTTCACTCTAGCCACCTACTCCTATGTGTGGATAGCAAATCTAGTCCTGGTCATACCACTGTGTACATCGTTACCCCTATATTTCCCTTTTTGACCAAGAGACTGGTTGGATGACCAGGCTGTACTACTTTCACCCCCTTTCCTTCCTGTTTGTACCAAGTCCGATGTACATACCAAATTCCCCCACCCCACTTTATTTCTTGTTTGAACCAAGTACTCCCTCCGTCCAGAATTACTTGTCATCAAAATGGATGTGTCTAGAACTAAAATACATCTAGATACATCCATTTCAATGACAAGTATTTCCGGACGGAGGGAGTACAAGATTCGACTCCACGAAGTAGCTTTACCTCTACAATAGAAGAAGAAAAATAGGTGACATTGGACCATCCGATCGAGATGGGCTGAGAGGTAGAAAATGATGCACATGCAGCGACGTAGCAAGCTGGGGAAGTAGAGCTAAGGCGGTTTCGAATGAAGATATACCTGAAGGTCGTCGGGATGTGGATAGGTGGGCGGCGGGAGGCTGGATCCGCCCACAGGCAACGACGAAGGGATTGGAGGACCTCCCGCGCCGGTGCTCGGCCAGAGATAACGGTGCGGCCGGCAGTGGGTCTCCTCCCTCGATGTCGACGACGGCCTAAACGCTGCCCCTCCTCCCCTTCACCGGCAGAGGGGGATACGTCCGGATCTGTAACCAGCGGTGAGGATAGAAAGACAGTGTTTTTTGAAGGGAGAAAGATAGTGTTACCACCCATATCTTGTTTAGCTCTGGAGAGGATGAAAGTGTCTGAATAGAGCAACCCTAGCAAGCAAGCACGGAGGCTCCGACCTATATATATACGTAGTGGGGTAGTTTTCCTTTTTCACTCCATCAAAACAATTGTTTAAAATTGTGTACTACATGACAGGTCGCGTTTTTTTGTAGTTGTTGATTGTTTTTTGAGATAGTTACCCGCTTGTTCCAAGTGGTGTTACGGTGTGCCAGGTCGCACTTTGTATCGTTCAAGTCTGGTACTACAAGTCCCTCCATTAAATGAACAACCACCCCCTCGTAAAAATTGTGAACAAGCCCACAGCTAAAATTAGCGAAAACGTGGGTTGCCCCAACATGCATTATTATTTATATTTCTACTCCCTCCGTTCCTAAATATAAGTCTTTTTTATTAGCCACACCTAAGACAAGAATTTTTTTTATTAGCAGTGAACCCCACATGTCATAGACACAAAAATTGTGGCAAGATTCCCTTAGGAAAGCCAAAGTGTGTCTAACAATTTGAGCAACTCAAGTTAGGCAAGTGTGGCAAGTGTGGGAAAAATAATGTGGCAACATAAGACAAACATAGTCACAATCCAAATAGCCCCGTAATTTTTTGTGACATGCATGAAAATTTGGTTAGTTAAATTTATAGTCAAAATTTGGCAAGGTGCATCAAATCAACACATGCAAGTATCAAAAGGAAAGTCATGGCATGCATGCATGCATTGTACTCCCTCCATTTCCAAATATAAGTCTTTTTAGAGATTGCAACAAGTGACTACATACGAAGCAGAATATGTCTACATACATCTGTATGTTGTAGTCCATTTGAAATGTGTAAAAAGACTTATATCGAGTGAAGTGCTTTGATGTGTCGCGTCAACTCGTACAAGACTGAGAAGTTTGATTACTACAATGCCCTCTCCCTCGCGGACTGAGCTTCGGTGCCTTAACCGCACCTGCCTTTGGCTGCATGACTGGAAGGCCAACCACCTGTTAGGCCCACCTATCATAGACGCAAAGGCAGGAGCAGTAAGTAGAAGCTTTCTCTACACGCTATCCCTCCTGCACGAGGTGGACGGACATGCAGCAGTGTATTCGATACTGTAGAAGTAGGAGTACCATCATTGTTCATCTTCTCGAAGAGGCGAAGAGCCAAGCGCAACCCGAACATGGCAGTTGCCAACGCTAGCGTGGTGCGGTGCCTTGGAGCACGCATATAGTAGCCAGGCTCTTGCATCAGACAAAATTGCTATTTGAGCCCACTATTGAAGTAGTACTAGTACTTGCTACTCCCACCATCTAGGTGAGTAAGTCATTGAATTTGTAGCTAAGCTTCCCTCATTGAATTGTTTAACAATTAAACTCCATCATCCATTGGTTGATACTCATTCTGCATAGGTCCACGCGCTTAGCACCGTTTCCTCCTGGGGTCACCAATGTTTATTTGCTAATTAATAGCATTGCATGCAATGAGCTAGCCACTGCATGTTGTGTTTGGTAGTCTCAAGTCATTAAAAGCATGCACACCTCTCATATCTTATTGCTTGATATGTCAAGAAACAAGAAACAAGGTAGAAGTTAATGCACCGCACCTAAGTGTTTTGGGACTATTTGGTTTTTGTAAGATGACTTACACACCTAGACGGAGGGAGTAGTATATCCCTATAAACCGGAAAGGAGTACTTGCCCTTCTAGAGATTTCAACAAGTGACTAGACTACACCGCGTGCAGTACCCCCTCCCTTCCGGTTTATAGGGCTCAAATCTCAAATCTCATGAACCAAGGAATTTTGCGATTGGAGGAATGTATCACGTACTTTACAAAACGACCCTAATTAAACTCATGCATTAATTACGTAGTTCTCTCGTTTTCCTCTTCGCCTTGGTCGCGGTGCACAATATTGAGCACTCCTATATGACTAGCCGCTCTATCTACATGCAAGACTTCAAAGCATCCGGGCCTGCATGCCATCCACCAAATCACAGCGAGGTGCTACAGTCGAGACTCACCTGTCACCCCGGTGTGGCCGTCATGACCCATCATATCACAAAACCCACACCTTTACCAGCAGTGGTAAGGTGGCCTCCAAGTTGGACTGGACGAAGCAACCATCATTTCACTGGAACACTTGTTGAAGTCCTTTCTTCCCTTTCTTGAAGAAAACCTCACTCTAGGCTACTCACTTCTGCCATTTTCTTTTGTACCGACGAAGGAAAGGTGGGCGAATCAGTTATGCTACTATATTTTTGTTCCAAGAATCTTCTTTTTGTGAAGCACCGACCGATTCTCACAACCTATTCTTTTCCCTTTTTCATTGCGGTTGTGGTTTCCTTTTGATTGCTTTTTGTTTGTCAGTTCATTGATGGATGCTGGAGCACTAGGCAAAGAGTTGCCGGTGGACAACCCACTGGAGACAGCGATCTCCAGGAAGCGAGCACCGACCAACGAGTTGACCATGTTGGCGGGCCAACCCATGGAGACGAAGAACTCCAAGAAACAAGCACTGGCCAAAGAGTTGACGATGTTGGTGGACGAACTCCTCATAGAAAGTTGGAAGAACAGCAAGGGCCCCACCATGCCTACCCCAGAAACTCTGATGGCCACCTATGCGAGGCTCATGGCTGAGTTTGAGGAGATAGTCGCCGTTGAGAAGCGGTATTCCCCTGGCAAGGTGATGGCCCCCATCGAGGACGAGGAGATGGCCCCCGGAGGGATGAGATCACCCGGTGAGCTGCACAAGGTTAAAAATAATGGCTTATTAACATAGTTGTGGTTTTTGATTATTTGCATGTGCTTGCTAATATGTTAGGGTTGTGCAGGTGCCGGTGGACGTCCTTGATGATTCCGATGTCGCGGCCCATCCGGTGGACAACGCCCCAGAGATCGTTTTCGATGTCGCGGCCTGTCCTGTTGGCATCGCCCCGGAGATCGATTCCGATGTCGCTGTCCATCCAGTGGACATCGCACCAGAGATCGATTCCGATTACGTTGTCAGTCCTGTGGACATCACCCCAGAGATCGATTCCCATGCCGCTGCCCGTGCTGTGGTCATTGCCCAAGAGATCAATGACAAGAAATAGTTGGTCGCGCTAATCCTTTAGGGTAGTTTGCATTGCCAGAAAGATGCGTGTTATCAAACCATCTTAGGGCTAGTGCACTGTCTTGTGTGGGCGGTACTTGCTACTTTTGTTTGATTGAATCATGCGAACCCTCTCCGAGTTATGGAAACAGATGTATCCTCACCAGCTTTTGATGTAATATATGGCATGCTTAGATGTAAGTTTGAACTGTTTATCATATCAGCAGGGCTTGTTTGATGATTCTTGGTGTTAGTAGCTAGGCTATCTACTATGTGAGCTATAGTACTTGCAAAACACTCACCGAAGAGAAACGTTGGGGCTGATGAGCTTGTGGTACGCTTATACTTATCCGTCGTCGATCGACCAATAGCCCTAGCTCCTAAAATTGTAGGCTTAGCGATCGATCAGACAATAGTCAACACAGATACATTCAGGCCTCATTTGTTTCATAGGGTAGGAAAATGGTAGCAAAAGTATAGAGACGTACAACACAAAATCATAGCAGTGTAGAGACATACTCCCGACCTAGGCGGGCTAGTTTGGCCTAGTGAGTTCCAGTGATATGACGTGGTACAGTGACGTCTAGTCTTTGCGTGTGGTAGCAGTATTGCGGGTACAGTAAGTTTTCTTGAAGAAGCGGAATTCAACGAAGTCATGATGGTTCCTTCGTCCGAACAACTTACAGTGGGAAAGGTTGGGCCTGCGATACGACCGGGGTAGACCATGATAATTTTGTGCATGGCAGTTGGACCAAGATGGTCGACATCCCACATGTCGGTGAATGAAAGTATTCTTTCCAATATAGAGGACGAGCAACGAGTATTCGTTGTCTATTTTTGATGAAATCTATTGTATCCACTGTTACAACGGAGGAGTGTGAAACATGGCAGTCCAGTGAACTTGGCATGTGCACCACTCCCTCCTTCCTCATGTAATGCTACCATACTGTTGACTATAAGGTTGGCTATAAGGTTACAACTTTTTCTCACTTTCTCTCTATCTATTTCCTCTCAAAAGTTTTTTACCTTTCTTTTTTTAGACACAATTGTTTTTTATGTCTTTTTTAGAATTACTTTTTTATACCTAGGAGCACGTGTAGAGACGGGCTCTTGCAGAGCCCACTACTTGACTTTGTCAATGTCTCTCTCTCCTCCACATAAGCGGGCTTATAGCCCAGTTTTTATTACTTCCTCCGTTCCTAAATGTAAGTCTTTGTAGAGACTTCATTATGGACTACATACGGAGCAAAATGAGTCAATATACACTCAAAATGCATCTATATACATCCGTATGTGGTTCATAGTAGAATCTCTACAAAGACTTATATTTAGGAACGGAGGGAGTACTTGCTATGCATGCATGCGGCGGGAAGCTGGTGTCTTGAGGGACCAGGGCGGTTAGAGCAGGCTCCAAAAGCGGTCCGAACTCCAGCATGGCCCATCTCACACCGTATATTTCTTGGAGTCTGTGCGCGGCGGGCGGGCGATCTCTTCTCCCTCCCCCGTTTCTCTCTTCTCAGCCGCAGCCCGCCGAGCGATTAGATTTTGGCTATCGACGGTTTATTCAATTACAGTCCCACATGTCAGTGAAATTGCAAGACAGCGTGTGTCCCCTCTAGTGAGCGGCATGCGAGCCGTACTGTCGGAGGTGCGACGCGTACGAGTCGTAAGTGTACCGCCTTTTTCTTTAGAACTTGCGAAGCGTAACATTTTCGCACGATCGATCGATAGAAATCCAGAACAAAATGACGAGGGTGGTGCTTTCCCGCTCGTTAGGCGGGCTAGTTTGAGTGATATGACATGCTACAGTGCCGTCCACTTGCTCCATTTTTATGTAAGCAAGAGTTTACACTCTTACGCGGGAGGAGTGCGAAACAGCGCGGATCTGATTTTGATCGAGGGATAACTATTACCTGCCAAATAATGGAGCATTGTTAGCGATTATAGCATGATAGTTAGGGCATCTCCAGCGCTGGCCCACAAATTTACACCGGCATCTGTCCGAGGACACTGATGGATGCCATTCGATGTTGCCCGCATACCTTTCGACAACTATATGAACTAACCAGATGAATTTCGTGCAAAGAAAGCAAATTTCAAATTAACCGGATGAAATTCATTACATTTCGAAAACTTTTCCTACAAACTGGATGAAATTCATTACATATTTAGCACAAACCGTACTAAAACCTACTGTAAACCTAATCTAAATGATCGCCGGCGCCCGACCACCATGTCCGGACATGAACCCGAGAAAGCCGGCCATCGCCTTTGCCTCCTCCTCATCTGCCTCAACAACCTCCTCCTCCGGAGCACAAGGTTCTGAAGATTTCCGCCTCCACGTCGTCGTCAAGCGGCTAATCGGCCGCCGATGTTTACCCCACCAAGCTTGGCGTCGACTGAATGGAGTAGCGGTGGCCTTCCTAGGACCAGAGCGGCGGCAACCTACCGTGTACTACACTTCCTCACTACCGGCTGCGCCCACGCATGCGCGCCGGCTTCATGGTCGTGGCGGCGGAGGGCGGCCGGGGGGGTGCTGGCGATCTCCTTCGTTTGCTCCTACGACAGTACATCGAAGAGAGCTTTAGAGCGTGCACGGAGCGGAGCCGCCGATGTCCCGTGTCTGCTCCTGCGATAGTACGTCCAAGAGAGCTTCGGAGCGCCAAGAGGCCATGGTTGGAGTGGTGCTGACAGAAGGAAGGGACCGGAGGCGAATAAGTGTGGGTCTTTTGCTATAGCTGGGAGCTGGGGCTCAAGTTAATATAGTGGGCGAATGGCAAGGAGCCGCGGCAGATGGATGGACAACTAGTGCCGGAGTAGGGTCGTCGGGCGTGAATGCGGACGCTGCTTCAGTGACTTAACTACAGATGCGTTGGGTTACTGACATGTGGGCCCAATGGGCATCTGGCCCGCATGTCAATGACACACCAATTGCACCTGCAGTTAAGTCCGGTGAATGCGGCATTGACATTCTGGAGAGACGGTGACCGTTTCAGGCGGGAAGCGCACGCTAGCGATGGAAGGGGTTCCGGTAGGCCAGGGCGGTTAGACGCTGGCGTGGTGGTAAAGTGTGATTTCATGGATGACGAGCCTTTGAAGCATATACGGCACGTATTGACAACCGCTCTTGTCGCCAGCTAGCCTTCGACGACCACTGTCGGTGTCAAAACCGACGGATCTCGGGTAGGGGGTCCCGAACTGTGCGTCTAGGCGGATGGTAACAGGAGACAAGGGACACGATGTTTTTACCCAGGTTCGGGCCCTCTCGATGGAGGTAAAATCCTACTCCTGCTTGATTAATATTGATGATATGGGTAGTACAAGAGTTGATCTACCACGAGATCAGAGAGGCTAAACCCTAGAAGCTAGCCTATGGTATGATTGTTGTATATCTCTATCGACTAGCCTGGCCTCGGTTTATATAATGCACCAGAGGCCTAGGATAACAAGATTCCTAGCCGAATACGCCGGTGGGGGAGGAGTCCTTGTCTTGATCTCCAAGTCTTGCAGAATCTTCCTTGTATGCGGCAGCTGTCCGGACTGGCCCATGAGTATACGGCCACGGGGGTCCTCGGCCCAATCTAACAGATCGGGAGATGACGTGGTGAGTACCCCCTAGTCCAGGACACCGTCAACAACCATTAGACACCACACAACCATGCATAACGGGTAAGGTTGGATGAAGGGTAAGGTTGGATGAAGGGTGGTAGGAACAAATGCTCTGCCTAGAGCATGTGTGTGTAAGATGGAGTCATAGTGTGTGTGTGTGGTGTGTGTGTGTGTGTGTGAGAGAGAGAGAGAGAGAGAGAGATGGAGTCTTAGTTTGTGTGTGTGTGTGGGAGAGAGAGAGATATGGGGTCTTAGAGAGTGTGTGTGTTTGTGTTTCTGTGTGTGTGTGTGGGTGGGTGGGTGTGCGTGCGTGTGTGTGTGTGTGTGTGTGTGTGTGTTTGTGTGTGTGTGAGAGAGAGAGAGAAAGAGGTGGAGTCTTAGTGTGTGCGGGGGTGGGTGTGCGTGTGTGCGTGCGTGTGTGTGTTTGTGTGTGTGTGTGTCACGTGGTCCTCGGTGGTGGATGTATTTTAAGTGTGCATGACTTCATCATAGAGAGGTGATGTGTATGGTAGAGGTCACCAATGATGGGGTGCGAGAGAGAAATTGCCCGTAGAGAGGGAAGAGAAGGTGTGTGCGCATGAGAGGAGTCAACATCGAGAGAACTTGTTTGTTCGAGAGACACCCAAGAAGACTGCTATATACCGA